>NC_091184.1:36127902-36412902 GCF_040958095.1 Procambarus clarkii | reverse complement strand
CACTACTTTAGATGGTTCCCTGCCACTCACCTGCTCCTGCACCACCTTGGAGCTTTGGTCATGTCTGTAGGAGGTGCCCCTTTGGTCACGTCATATTGTCTCGTCCCAGGATCATGCCCTAAGGCATATTCATTAGTTAGGGTCTAGATAACGTCTCCAGGTCATGACCCGAGTCATATCCTAGATCAAGACCTTGGAGCATGCCCCCTAGAATATCTCTAGGTGAAGGTCCTTGCTCCTCTGAGAGTTTATGCTCCGTGGGTCGTGGTTCTAGATCAGCTTTTTCAGGACACGTGGGTTTGGGGGTGACGCCCTTCCAGTCATGGGCGCCGGGTCACTCTCCTTGACCAAGGTCACCCTTACGTCATGATCCTCTTAAGTTCTTGACCTTGGCCACGCCGCTAGGTCAAAGTACAGGGCCATGGCTGGTCCCACTGTACGGGGGAGACACATCGCTCCACAGAGTATCTAAGTTAAGCTATATAATATAATTCCTCAGTCGCCCTCTGGCCGGCGCCACCGCCCGGATACACGGTGCGCGTACTTCACGCCAGTATCATCCCACATACTCAAATTAATATAGTTTTTGTAAAGCATTACGAGTGGCGCCGGTCTGAGGTCACTATAGAACTTTAAGTGTGTTTAGAGGAGCGCCTCAGCACACGGCCTTCCCTGGGAGTGGGTAACTTTGGTGTGCCTGTTCTCCGGCACTTGTGCATTTGTCAGTAAAAACAAATGTGTGTAAATTCTTACGTGTAAAGTTCAATAAGATTATCACGCATGTCTTCCCGCGGGGTTGGGGGTGGGTGGATGTGGGGGGAGGGGGGAGGGTGGGGGTAGAAAAGGGGGGGGGGGGGTAACTTTAACAACAATGGGGTCTACCTTTAACGGCAATACTCGTTACAAAATGAAACTGATTGAATGATGTTATCTCGCCTCGAATCTTGTTATCCTGACCGTCCGCATAAGCAATGGCCACATGCCCGTTAATCCAGCCCCCAAACTGAATAAGAAATCCCCTTACGATAGACTCACAACTGGTGAGGTTCGAACTCTTCTCGGACGGTACTTCGCTCACGTCCTCTGATGGAATCAGCACTCGGTAAATGCTTTGCCCACGTACAACAAATATAAATATTTGCCAGGACCTTAGCGCCTAACCAGATCTAGACCCATATATTCACACATTCTAATAGACAATATGAATTTGTATTACAAGTCATTATTTTCTCGAAGTAAAAATTTATGAAATGTGTCTTAGGGGTCGGACGCAGCTTGGAAGAGCATAGCATGAGAACTGGTTGGGATCGGACGCAACTTGAACGAGAGGCTATGCTCGTCCTAAGGCTTGTTGCCGATGTCTTGGGCCGAGTAGAGCCGGAGTGATCAACGAAGTCATGTTGGCCTCTCCACACCAACTTTCAGAGCCATTGTATCCTGAAAGGTGGCAGTTGATACGTGGTATCCAAGTTTAGACTTATTTATGGCTCAAAGGCAGGATTCATCAAGCTCTTAAGTATCCACTTACGACACCTGTACATCGTTCCTCAGCCATGCCGGCTTTTTTGCATTAATTTTTTTTTTCTTTATTTAAGAAAATACAATATAAATTACATATACATAAGTTTTCCAAGCAAGATTGTCCAAAACAATAACAACCTTGGGTCGTGAACGACCTCGCAGCGTTTCCCAGCTCGTAAACTGTTAAACACACCAGCCCGTCATCAGGTTTAAACAAAGACCATTCCATCCACCCGCCAAACCCGCTGTTTATGCAACCCGTCCTCGACTCAAGTCCATTACATTCAGCGGTCAACCCCACAGACGCATTCATAAATTTTAACATGCTGTTCATTTAAAACGGGAATTTTCTCAAGTATAAATAAATATTATAATATATTGGCATATTGTGTATATATAGGCATAGGTTAGGTTAGGTTAGGTCAGGTGTTTAGGTTCTGTTGGCGATTATTTGTATTTGTAGTACGTGGGTGAAGCATTTATAGCGTTGTGATTCGAACAAAATTCGTCAGTGAAGCACTTGTTCCGGATATGTTCGAACGTCAGCAGTTGTGAGTCGTGTGTAAACCGCTTTTCATTCATAAACAGGGGGTTTGGCGAGTGCATGGAATCACTTTTGGATCTTTGTTTGGAGGACGGGCTGGTTAAAACACACCAACACGTCATCAGGTTTAAACAAAGACCCAAAGACCATTCCATGCACCCGCCAAACCCCCTGTTTATGAATGAAAAGCAGTTTACACACGACTCACAACTGCTGACGTTCGAACATATCCGGAACAAGTGCTTCACTGACGAATTTTGTTCGAATCAGAACGCTATAAATGCTTCACCCACGTACTACAAATACAAATAATCGCCAACAGAACCTAAACACCTAACCTAACCCGTGCCTAAATATGGACAGTAAGCTAATATATATCAATATTAATTTATATTTTAGAAAATTACTATTTTTAGTGAACAGCATGTTAAAATTGCTGAATACGTCTTTGGGGTCGACCGCTGGTTGGAATGGACTTGATCTGAGGACGGGTTGTGTATAAGTGCTTCGTCCACCAACTGCAAATACCACAAATTGTCAACAGAGCCTAACCTATCCTAGGCCTAACTATTCAACACATTCTAGTGCAGAATAATATTACCTTACACTTGAGAAAATAAAAATTTTGAATACGCACTGCGTTAAAAATTTTATGAACGCATTTTTGGGTCCGCCTGTCACTTGGACGAGCACCTTTCTCATACGAGGTAATACATAATATTGCATTATAAAAATATAATACATAATTTGTATTTGTTTCGTACATGTTCATCAACTACATTAGGTAAAACATTTGCTTGTTACTCTGGCATTTATTTGTATACACAGAGGGCGGATGAGGCTGTTTTGGCGGTTATTTTTGGCGCGCATTACAAGGGTCTCTGGGAGGCGGTTGGATTACAACGGCTGTTTGCCAATGTTTAGGGGACGGTCAGGGACGCCACAGATGCTCTTGGGACCTAAGGGAGTCTTCCATATCGTTGTCTCGTGCTACGGCAACGACACCAAGCCCTCCGACACTTGACCTGTTTGAAACTGGATTCTTTTAGAGGTAACATTCGGAGGTCGGCTTCTCGTCCTCAGTAGCTGGGGGCGACCTAGCGCCTCTGGTCCTCAGGAGCTGGGGGCGACTTGGCGCCTCTCGTCCTCAGGAGCTGGGGGCGACCTAGCGCCTCTGGTCCTCAGGAGCTGGGAGCGTCCTAGCGCCTCTCGTCCTCAGGAGCTGGGGGCGACCTAGCGCCTCTGGTCCTCAGGAGCTGGGGGCACCCTAGCGCCTCTGGTCCTCAGGAGCTGGGGGCGACCTAGCGCCTCTCGCCCTCAGGAGCTGAGGGCGACGTCCTCCTCGCCAGGTTGAGTGTCACAGGGTACCTAGACAACTGGTCTTCCTTGTCTGACTCTTTAGTTTCTAACCAACATCAACAATTTGGTTTTGCGTGTAATTTTATAACTTGAAATGAAACGATAATACATTATTATGACTACACATCGTCGCCCATAAAATGTTACGAAAACTATAGTTTTAGACCACATAAATGGGTACTTAAAATACCATGAAGAGAATGATCAAATATCTTTATACAAATAAATATGGAAGAACAGATGTCAGACTTGGAGCTTATCAATATTAGACAGATAAAACTGTGTATTAATATTATTATTATTACATTTTCCTGTATTGATGCGTCAAAACTCAACCCATCCTCTTAAAAATACAGGTACATATATATGGCCCCTGTTTGATCAACGTACAAATATATACTGTTGGACCCACAAAAGTTCACATTTTGTACTATCAGCTTTATAGAGGGCAGAGAAAAAAATGACACAAAACAAACTTAACCTCCACTAGGCTTTGGAATGTTTAACTTGAGATGATTTCGGGGCTTTAGTGTCCCCGCGGCCCGGTCCTCGACCAGGCCTCCACCCCTAGAAAGCAGCCCGTGACAGCTGACTAACTCCCAGGTACCTATTTACTGCTAGGTAACAGGGGCATCAGGGTGAAATAAACTGCGCATTGTTTCTCGCCGGCGCCCGGAATCGAACCCGGGACCCCAGAATCACGCGTCCACTGTTCTGTCCGCTCAGCCACCGGCTCATATTTGCAAACATATTTCTATACATATATTTGCTACATATATAGCATAGATATTTGCTATATTAGGTCTACGATAGTGTATATTAGGCCTAGGATTGCTTCAACAGGTTAGGTTTATAATACAAAATGTGAAATTTATTTGAGTCCAACAGTAAACATGTCACGTTTCAGCAAATGTTTACGATAAGTGCCATCACTTTTGGGAGGCTGGGCTGTCTGTTCTCTTGTTCTCTGTAGCACTTTATGCGCGTACATTTCTGCGTTTTCACAACAAACTCGTTCAGTGGCCACAGTCTCCTAGAATGGCGTCGGTTCTCCCTCGTTTCAACTTCGAATCGAAGTCGTTTCAGTGTAAAATAATAATTTTTGTTTTTTTGCAATGTGCAATATGAACGTCGTATGAAAGCCGTTTCAGTGTCTAATCAACGTCTCTTCAATGTCGAGTCAACATAGCTTCAACATCGAATAAATGTCAAATCGACGTAGTTTCAACGTCGAATGAAAGTTGATTCAGCGTTGAATCGACGTAGTAACAATGTAGTTTTATCGGTGAATCAGCGTCGAGTAATCGTAGTTTCAGCGTCGAATCAACGTAGTTTTCAAGACGAATCAGTGTAGCGTCGACGTTTAAATAACCTCATGTCAACATTGAATTGGAGCTGTTGTTGGCTACTGTGGCCCCCTGGTGGTTAGTGCCAGTGGCCCCCTGGTGGTTAGTGCCAGTGGCCCCCTGGTGGTTAGTGCCAGTGGCACCCTGGTGGTTAGTGCCAGTGGCACCGCGTGTTGTCAAGTGTTGCCTGGCACTACTTCACTTGGTCTCGTTACTGGGGTGTTGACACCGGTGGGGCGAGTGGTGTGGCACTTGGCAAAGTGTCTCCAGAGTGTAGTGGTGGATAGAGTGTGTTCAGCCAGAGCCACGAAGCCCCCCACACGAACACGGAAACATTCGGCCCTTCGTATTACGCTCTCTCAAGCTGAACACTTTATAATGACTAATCTTGACCTTGAAGGTTTAATGTTGCCTGAACATTTCAGAAATTTTCGTACCTTCCTAGAAAGTTTCATTCGTAATAGGGTAGATCACTGAATATCCCAGCACTGATCACCTATAATTACGAATGTGTTAATTTTGTCGCTAAATCGTTTGCCAAATTATGCACATTAACGATGTGCATGAAACAGTGCAAAACATTTAACAGTTAATGGGAACATTCTCTAGCAAAATTAACTTGCATATTGACCGCGTCATCGATATAAATATAGTATACTGTTAGTTCCACCCGACCATATTTGTATTGTCTGTAAATCGGCTTCAGATACAAATGAAATATTAATAGCTCTCAACACCATGAATACTACATTAGTTTACCCGTAAACTTTATCGCTGTAAACAGAAAACGGGCGTTGAGAGAAGAGAAAACGAGGCGGCCCGTCTTGGCTGAGGTGCCCCCGAGGCCGGCTGCTCAGGACGCCTCCCTTTGATCATCTTAATTCACTTTTTTCAAGAAGATTATTCTTTGTATTGACCCGGCTTGGGTCCCCCTCCTTCGATGCCAACCTCCCCCCCACCTTCACGGGGAAATAAAGAGCTCAGTTTTCTATATGCGCCAAATGTCCACGCAATAATTATTTTATATAAAACTTTATATTATCTCTTAGCTGAGTTTAGGCTACTTGATTTGCCACCACTTCAACCTTCAGTTATCTGACGTTAAAGCAGTTTCAACAAATATATTTTTGTTTGATATGGTTATAGGATATGTTTTTTTATATTTATATGCTTCCAAAATACCTTCAACTTTTGTAAGCTATAGAACATAGATCATACATAATGTTGATGTGTTAGGACGCGACTCCACCAGAAATTGATCAGGAAGCACGCTATAACACACATTATACTGTGTTCTTTGTACAAGTTGGATAGTTAGCTATAGTAAACAAATAGTGCCAGCCGTCATTCATACATTTTGCATTGTGTCGATATAACAAAAATTATATTAAATTCATCAAGGGGTGTTGAGTATAAAGTGTTGCCATTTAATGTGTATTGTTTATTACCTTCGTGAAGAGTGATGTTTGTGTTGCCAGAGGCTTTACAGGCTCTTGCCATTAACCTTTCACAAGCCCACGCGAGACAGCCGCCTCGTGTGGCCACATGCAAACTATCCATCCCAGAGCGACAACTGGTAACAGATACGTTTCTGGGTTGTGTAAAGTTGGAAGAGAATTACGTGAATCTTCAGACAATCTAGTCTTAACCCTTGGTGTTGACTCTGTGTGCCGGGAAGTTCCAAACTGCGCTCTTGTGAGGGGTTGCCCGATTCTCAGGGGATGTTAACTGCCCTGTGGAGCTGTGTACTTCTCAGGGCAGCGTTCGTTGTTCTCAGTGTGCCACAAGGTGAACCTGATATGACGAGAAACGGTCCCAAGAGCTTAATAATGTAATAGATTCTTACCATTCCACGTTCAGGCCAACTCTCCTCAAATATGTACGCAAACGGTATCAAAGGAGTTTAGCTTGATGTCTGTATATAATGGCTTCAACAAAACTGCAAGGTGCAAATGTTGTCGCAGTTCTGTCTAATCCTCACACACTACCCTGAGCAGAGCAAACAAGCACCCGTGAGACACAATCCACCTCAGGAGCGTAGTTTAAGGGTGTATGCTTGCCGACAGCACCAGAGGCCACACCATGCTGGTTGGTCAGTGAATCTAAGACAGCAATAATGATACCAGTGTCGATTATGCCATATGATCACTGCATTGTAAGTGTGTGCTCTTGTACTCTAGTGACTTGTCAAAGTTTTCCATAGAATTCTGTGATCATTACCAAATCTTCGCAATTAGACATAGAACATGTGTAGAGAAAAAATATATTACATGGTATGTTGACAAAATGTTTTTCTTTTATATTTTTCTGGACAGTAACGCGGTTAAGAGTTGAAGAGATTCATGATGAATATTGTCCATTTTAAGATGGTTATGTGTGTCGGTGTCGCAAGTCTGGCCAGACAGCCTCCATTTATAATCTATTTTGCAACTACGAAATTTGTTTTTTAAATATTAGCCTTTTTGAGGCTATAAATTATTCAAACTATAGATTCTAGTTCAAACCTAAACTTAGTAGTCTAAGTAATCATTTCATTGAAAAATTGAATATTTTATATTTCAGTTTAAACCTAGAGAATGCTACTTTGACTTACATAGGCTAAACAAATGGCAAATTTTGATGTAAAATAATGAGCAAGGGAGAGTCGCTTCCCGAGGCGCCATGAGGCTTTCCCCAGGTCCTGCGACGCCGCCACTGGTATGGGAGTGTCTGTGAGAGCTTTACTAGTGTAGATGTTAATGAACCAACAAAAATGTATATTGTACTCCTCAATAGCCCTAGAGGGTGAGGAAACAGTGTAATTGGGATGTTCAACAGCTCCTCCCTCAGTCGACAGGCAGGAGGCTCGGTGTTCCCCCTCTCGTGTTCACTATCGTTTTGTATAGTGATGGTTGTTGTTTACTTTACAGTGTTATGCAGCAGTGTGTGTGTGTGTGTGTGTGTGTGTGTGTGTGTGTGTGTGTGTGTGTGTGTGTGTGTGTGTGTGTGTGTGTGTGTGTGTGTGTATACCCACCTATATCTACTCACTTTTTGTACTTTCAGGATCGATTTAAAGATTTTGAACACCGCCTTCCCCGCCGCGGGCCTAATTTTATCTGAACATATCCTCATATCTACTTTTAAAAAGTTGTAAATGGAGTTGGCTTCTGCTCTCTCCTCGTCTTGTTCATTCTGTTCTCTAGCTGTTCTTACGTTATACACTTTCACGCGTCTCTATGGCTCGTCTGTGTCTAATATTCTTTATCATGTCTCCTCTCGCTCTTCTATAACAGCGATACGCTCACATACAACATTCTTTGGAGCCAATTCCACATAATTCTGGGATGAGCCTCGTAGCAAACTTCTGTATGTTTAAAAGTTTCCATATTTTTTGTGATGAGGTGGGGGAATCCACGACTGAGCTTCATATTCTAGGACTTGTCTCACGTAGGTGGTGCACAAGGTATTTGTGTTTATAGCGAGTATAAAGATGCAAATGGGATGCACCTGTGCAATCTGAAAATGCGACTACTGCTTCCACTGTCATGCTTACTGTGTGTGTGTGTGTGTGTGTGTGTGTGTGTGTGTGTGTGTGTGTGTGTGTGTGTGTGTGTGTGTGTGTGTGTGTGTGCGCGCGTGTGTGCGTGTGTGCGTGCGTGTGCGTGCGGTACAGCTTGTGTAGGGTATAGCGACTCTTGTGTCGTGGTAGTAGAGTGGCTCTAGATACTCCTAGGACTGATGCTGTTATCTCTTGACTGTTAAATGTTAATCTTGTGGTGGAATGAATAAACAAAATATTGAATATTACATCAGTGTTTTATTTTACTCCGCCCTTTATTACTGTGCTTATAAACTGACCTATTGGAAGGTGCAGGGTTGGGCTTCAGTCCCTGGGCCTCGTACCTCGTCTAGACCAATAATGGCCAAAATTCTTTGTCCCTCTAACACGTGTGTGTGTGTGTACTCACCTAATTGTACTCACGGGGGTTGAGCTCTTGCTCTTTGGTCCCGTTTCTCAACAGTCAATCAACCAAAGGTTCCTGAGCCTACTGGGCTCTACCATATCTACACTTAAAGCTGTGCATGGAGTCAGCCTCCACCACATCACTGCCTAATGCATTCCATTTACTTACTACTCTGACACTGAAAAAGTTCTTTCTAACGTCTCTGTGGCTGTCTCGTGTGTGTGTCTTTTCGTTACAAATCTAAGCTCATGAAATTTAAAAAATATATATATATTTTTAAAACTACCATGATGGTTATCTAAAAATGTGCATTGTTTTGTTATAATGATAATGTAGCGTGTTACAGGACCTCACCACCCCGGGAGTTATAGGACTACCGGAAGTTAATTGCAAAACTGGATTTAAAGTTCTCTCAACTCGAAAATTTTTCTCCGATTTCTGGCAAAACAGATTTTTACGTTTTTTTGAAACTTTATTTTTTCGTCGAATTCCAGACAATTGTGAACTTACGGGTGAGGGAGGTGTAGGGTGAGGGAGGTGTAGGGTGAGGGAGGTGTAGGGTGAGGGAGGTGTAGGGTGAGGGAGGTGTAGGGTGAGGGAGGTGTAGGGTGAGGGAGGTGTAGGGTGAGGGAGGTGTAGGGTGAGGGAGGTGTAGGGTGATGGAGGTGTAGGGTGAGGGAGGTGTAGGGTGAGGGAGGTGTAGGGTGAGGGAGGTGTAGGGTGAGGGAGGTGTAGGGTGAGGGAGGTGTAGGGTGAGGGAGGTGTAGGGTGAGGGAGGTGTAGGGTGAGGGAGGTGTAGGGTGAGGGAGGTGTAGGGTGAGGGAGGTGTAGGGTGAGGGAGGTGTAGGGTGAGGGAGGTGTAGGGTGAGGGAGGTGTTGGGTGATGGAGGTGTAGGGTGAGGGAGGTGTAGGGTGAGGGAGGTGTAGGGTGAGGGAGGTGTAGGGTGAGGGAGGTGTAGGGTGAGGGAGGTGTAGGGTGAGGGAGGTGTAGGGTGAGGGAGGTGTAGGGTGAGGGAGGTGTTGGGTGATGGAGGTGTAGGGTGAGGGAGGTGTAGGGTGAGGGAGGTGTAGGGTGAGGGAGGTGTAGGGTGATGGAGGTGTAGGGTGAGGGAGGTGTAGGGTGAGGGAGGTGTAGGGTGAGGGAGGTGTAGGGTGATGGAGGTGTAGGGTGAGGGAGGTGTAGGGTGAGGGAGGTGTAGGGTGATGGAGGTGTAGGGTGAGGGAGGTGTAGGGTGATGGAGGTGTAGGGTGATGGAGGTGTAGGGTGAGGGAGGTGTAGGGTGAGGGAGGTGTAGGGTGATGGAGGTGTAGGGTGAGGGAGGTGTAGGGTGATGGAGGTGTAGGGTGATGGAGGTGTAGGGTGATGGAGGTGTAGGGTGAGGGAGGTGTAGGGTGATGGAGGTGTAGGGTGAGGGAGGTGTAGGGTGAGGGAGGTGTAGGGTGAGGGAGGTGTAGGGTGAGGGAGGTGTAGGGTGAGGGAGGTGTAGGGTGAGGGAGGTGTAGGGTGAGGGAGGTGTTGGGTGATGGAGGTGTAGGGTGAGGGAGGTGTAGGGTGATGGAGGTGTAGGGTGAGGGAGGTGTAGGGTGATGGAGGTGTAGGGTGAGGGAGGTGTAGGGTGAGGGAGGTGTAGGGTGAGGGAGGTGTAGGGTGATGGAGGTGTAGGGTGAGGGAGGTGTAGGGTGAGGGAGGTGTAGGGTGATGGAGGTGTAGGGTGAGGGAGGTGTAGGGTGATGGAGGTGTAGGGTGATGGAGGTGTAGGGTGAGGGAGGTGTAGGGTGATGGAGGTGTAGGGTGAGGGAGGTGTAGGGTGAGGGAGGTGTAGGGTGAGGGAGGTGTAGGGTGATGGAGGTGTAGGGTGAGGGAGGTGTAGGGTGATGGAGGTGTAGGGTGAGGGAGGTGTAGGGTGAGGGAGGTGTAAGGTGAGGGAGGTGTAGGGTGATGGAGGTGTAGGGTGAGGGAGGTGTAGGGTGAGGGAGGTGTAGGGTGATGGAGGTGTAGGGTGAGGGAGGTGTAGGGTGATGGAGGTGTAGGGTGATGGAGGTGTAGGGTGAGGGAGGTGTAGGGTGAGGGAGGTGTAGGGTGAGGGAGGTGTAGGGTGAGGGAGGTGTCCAGGGGGAGATGTGTAAGGAGAGCAGAAGTGGGGGAAAAGGGTAAACTTGAGAAAAGGGGTGAGAAAGAGGAGTAGAGAACGAGGGAGGTGTAGAGGGGAAGGGATAACTGAGGGGGAAGGAAATTGCAGAGGAGTATGAGGGAAAGGAGACATGGAAGAGAATGAGAAAGGAGAACAGGTGGAGGGAGGGAGAGAGTGGAAGTAGTGGAGGGGAGGAGACGGGAAGGAGATGAGAGGTACCGAGAGGTGTGGTGCAAATGACAGTGAATAACACAGAAGAGTAGTGAGAGCGTCTGCCAACACAACACTACAACACACGACAACACAACACGGCAATACAACAACACAACACCATAGCACAACACAACAAGTCCATTACGTCAGCTGGCCGCCCTTTTGACAAATGCTTCCCACTGCACACAGCGCTCTCAAAGCTGCTTTCACTGACGCCATTAATTACTAAAACTCACTCATACATTTTATATATATATTTTATATTATCCTGCAGACACAAATAGGTGAGCGCACACACACACACAGACGAACACATGCACACACGCACACGCGCGCGCACACACATACACACAGGGTTTGGTAGGTGAGTGGACAGTGCGCGGGACTTGTAATCCTGTGGCGCGGTTTCGATTCCCGGACTAGCCAGAGACAAATAGGCAGAGTTTCTTTCACTCTGATGCCCCCTGTTACCTAGCAGTAAATAGGTACCTGGGAGTTAGACAGCTGTTACGGGCTGCTTCCCGAGTGTGTATGTGAAAAAAAAAATAGTAGTTAGTAACAGTTGATTGATTGAGAGTTGAGAGGCGGGCCGAAAGAGCCGAGCCCAACCCCCGCAAGCACAACCAGGTGAATACACAATCACGGTTCACACCCATATACGCAAAATCGTGTCATGAGCGACCATTCCCGACCACTAAACCTTCCCGCGCTCCCCCGCCATGGACGGAAGCTCCATAAAATACCCGCCGAATAATTGAGGTAAATACCACTTAAATTACATCCCCAACATTCACCACGGCTTCATTATATCGGAAACACCACACTACGCCTTCCCCCACGGCGCTCTCAGCCGCCAACTGTGAGCGTAAAGTCCGGAGGCCGGAGGGGCGACCAGGGACCCCATCAGCAGTAAGGGGTAACGACTATAGTGTAATGATAGAGTTTTGTGGTTTCCTCCTGGTTGGCAAATATTGGTTGGTAGCGCTGGCTGGCGGGGGTAGGGGCTCCCAGCAGATTAATGGACTCGTTAATAGGATTTCCTCGTGCTGGGGTCCCGAACATGGGGTGATTACTGAGGCCGATCCTATGGGGAGCTGATCGTGAAGGGGGTTACTCCAGGCTACCTCATGGAGGGGGCGTCCTCGCAAGGTTCATTAACCCCATAACTGGATGTTGGACCGAAAGTTTATTACGAGAATTCCTTCGTATACAGAGCCCCTAGGAGGGAGGGAGGAGGCCATCGTCTCGTGACTCGACGTCACTTGTCGCAACACAAAACCTGAGAGTAATTTATACACACAGAGCAAGTACAAAAAACATTGAAAAACAACTATAGGCTACAGTTATATAGAACAGCACTGCCAGAAGCACCGCTGGTTACAAGCACCACCAGGTCCCTGTGTAGTGCACCACCAGGCCCCTGTGTAGTGCACCACCAGGTCCCTGTGTAGTGCACCACCAGGCCCCTGTGTAGTACACCACCAGGCCCCTGTGTAGTGCACCACCAGGCCCCTGTGTAGTGCACCACCAGGCCCCTGTGTAGTACACCACCAGGCCCCTGTGTAGTACACCACCAGGTCCCTGTGTAGTGCACCACCAGGCCCCTGTGTAGTACACCACCAGGCCCCTGTGTAGTGTACCACCAGGCCCCTGTGTAGTACACCACCAGGCCCCTGTGTAGTACACCACCAGGCCCCTGTGTAGTACACCACCAGGCCCCTGAGTAGTGCACCACCAGGCCCCTGTGTAGTACACCACCAGGCCCCTGTGTAGCACACCACCAGGCCCCTGTGTAGTACACCACCAGGCCCCTGTGTAGTGTACCACCAGGCCCCTGTGTAGTACACCACCAGGCCCCTGTGTAGTGTACCACCAGGCCCCTGTGTAGTACACCACCAGGCCCCTGTGTAGTACACCACCAGGCCCCTGAGTAGTGCACCACCAGGCCCCTGTGTAGTACACCACCAGGCCCCTGTGTAGTACACCACCAGGCCCCTGAGTAGTGCACCACCAGGCCCCTGTGTAGTGCACCACCAGGCCCCTGTGTAGTACACCACCAGGCCCCTGTGTAGCACACCACCAGGCCCCTGTGTAGTACACCACCAGGCCCCTGTGTAGTACACCACCAGGCCCCTGTGTAGCACACCACCAGGCCCCTGTGTAGTGCACCACCAGGCCCCTGTGTAGTACACCACCAGGCCCCTGTGTAGTACACCACCAGGCCCCTGTGTAGTGTACCACCAGGCCCCTGTGTAGTACACCACCAGGCCCCTGTGTAGCACACCACCAGGCCCCTGTGTAGTGTACCACCAGGCCCCTGTGTAGTACACCACCAGGCCCCTGTGTAGCACACCACCAGGCCCCTGTGTAGTACACCACCAGGCCCCTGTGTAGTACACCACCAGGCCCCTGTGTAGCACACCACCAGGCCCCTGTGTAGTACACCACCAGGCCCCTGTGTAGTACACCACCAGGCCCCTGTGTAGTACACCACCAGGCCCCTGTGTAGTACACCACCAGGCCCCTGTGTAGCACACCACCAGGCCCCTGTGTAGTACACCACCAGGCCCCTGTGTAGTGCACCACCAGGCCCCTGTGTAGTACACCACCAGGCCCCTGTGTAGTACACCACCAGGCCCCTGTGTAGCACACCACCAGGCCCCTGTGTAGCACACCACCAGGCCCCTGTGTAGTGCACCACCAGGCCCCTGTGTAGTACACCACCAGGCCCCTGTGTAGCACACCACCAGGCCCGTGTGTAGTACACCACCAGGCCCCTGTGTAGCACACCACCAGGCCCCTGTGTAGTGCACCACCAGGCCCCTGTGTAGTGCACCACCAGGCCCCTGTGTAGCACACCACCAGGCCCGTGTGTAGTACACCACCAGGCCCCTGTGTAGCACACCACCAGGCCCCTGTGTAGTGCACCACCAGGCCCCTGTGTAGTACACCACCAGGCCCCTGTGTAGCACACCACCAGGCCCCTGTGTAGTACACCACCAGGCCCCTGTGTAGTACACCACCAGGCCCCTGTGTAGTGCAAAAATGTACCTTGGATTTTATAATAAGTTTGGTGTTAAATATACATTCTTGCAATGCTAGCACAATAATATAACCTAGAACATATTCATATAATAAATTTATTAACTTTTGCTCGACTAAAAAGGTCAAAAAAAGCTGTCAGAACTAATCAAATAATTAAACATATAGGTAATCGAGAAAATGTCAAGTCTGTCATCAAACATTATTTTCTATAAATTTCGTTATATAACAGAAAACGTTTCTGGGGTAACTAGAGAAAAACAAAAATTCAATAAGCAATTCACTGTGTCGGGGGACAGGCAGCTAGTGTATATGGATGCCTGTTACATGTTAGGCAAAAATCGTGGTCCTCTTCCCCCCACCAAAGGGCGAATTACTGATCCTCCCCCCCCCTCTCACCAACAGGATGCAACCCCACAATGAACTAACTTCTGGGAGCCTACTTACTGCTGGGTGAACAAGCATATTATGTGATTGGAAATGCGCCCAAAAATTTCTGTTCCGCCGGGATTCGAACCCAGAATTCTCGATTGTATCTACATAGGTATGTGTATATATATATATAATATATATATATATATATATATATATATATATATATATATATATATATATATATATATATATATATATATATATATATATATATGTCGTACCTAGTAGCCAGAACGCACTTCTATGCCTACTATTCAAGGCCCGATTTGCCTAATAAGCCAAGTTTTCATGAATTAATATATTTTCTCTAATTTTTTTCTTATGAAATGATAAAGCTACCCGTTTCATTATGTATGAGGTCAATTTTTTTTTATTTTAGTTAAAATTAACGTAGATATATGACCGAACCTAACCAACCCTACCTAACCTAACCTAACCTATCTTTATAGGTTAGGTTAGGTTAGGTAGCCGAAAAAGTTAGGTTAGGTTAGGTTAGGTAGGTTAGGTCGTCGAAAAACAATTAATTCATGAAAACTTGGCTTATTAGGCAAATCGGGCCTTGCATAGTAGGCCAAAAAGTGCGTTCTGGCTACTAGGTACGACATATATATATATATATATATATATATATATATATATATATATATATATATATATATATATATGTCGTACCTAATAGCCAGAACGCACTTCTCAGCCTACTATTCAAGGCCCGATTTGCCTAATAAGCCAAGTTTTCATGAATTAATGTTTTTTTCGTCTACCTAACCTACCTAACCTAACCTAACCTAGCTTTTTTTGGCTACCTAACCTAACCTTACCTATAAATATAGGTTAGGTTAGGTTAGGTAGGGTTGGTTAGGTTCGGTCATATATCTACGTTAATTTTAACTCCAATAAAAAAAAATTGACCTCATACATAGAGAAAAGGGTTGCTTTATCATTTCATAAGAAAAAAATTATAGTAAATATATTAATTCAGGAAAACTTGGCTTATTAGGCAAATCGGGCCTTGAATAGTAGGCTGAGAAGTGAGTTCTGGCTACTAGGTACGACATATATATATATATATATATATATATATATATATATATGTTGTACCAAGTAGCCAGAACGTCGTACTCGGCCTACTATGCAAGGCCAAATTTGCCTAATAAGCCAATTTTTCCTGAATTTATATATTTTTCTAGTTTTTTTCTTATAAAATGATAAATCTAGCTATTTCATTATGTATAAGTTAATTTGTTTAAATTTGAGTTAAAACTAACGTAGAGATATGACCGAACCTAACTAACCCTAACCTAACCGAACCTAACTAACCCTAACCTATCTTAACCTAAACTAACACAACTCAGTCAATAAATTATGGTCTTAATATAAAATAATAATAATTCAAATAAACTATTTGGAAAAAAAATTATTGAAAATATAGAAAATCACTCGGCCTATTAGGCAAATCGGGCCTTGCATAGTAGGCCGAGAAGTGCGTTCTGGCTACTAGGTACGACAAATACATATATATATATATATATATATATATATATATATATATATATATATATATATATATATATATATATATATATATATATATATATATATATATTGATACTGTTCTTAAAAGATTTCCCCCATTTTGCACCCGCAAGATAACGTAAGCTTTTAAGGGTTGACAGATGTTAATCTTCTTGTTTGAGGAGCTGTTCACTTGAGACAGTTAAGCAAGTCTCAGCTGTGTCTGGGTACAAGTGACAGGATGAACAACCCAGCGGGTTTTCTTCCTATTGGGGAGTGTTGTACATGCTGCTATGGCGGTGTGTCCACTCACAGGATGAGTGACGCTGCCCAATACTGTCACTATGGCGGTGTGTTCACTCACAGGATGAGTGACGCTGCCCAATACTGTCACTATGGCGGTGTGTCCACTCACAGGATGAGTGACGCTGCCCAATACTGTCACTATGGCGGTGTGTCCACTCACAGGATGAGTGACGCTGCCCAATACTGTCACTATGGCGGTGTGTCCACTCACAGGATGAGTGACGCTGCCCAATACTGTCACTATGGCGGTGTGTCCACTCACAGGATGAGTGGCGCTACCCAATACTGCCACTATGCCGGTGTGTCCACTCACAGGATGAGTGGCGCTGCCCAATACTGTCACTATGGCGGTGTGTCCACTCACAGGATGAGTGACGCTGCCTAATACTGTCACTATGGCGGTGTGTCCACTCACAGGATGAGTGACGCTGCCCAATACTGTCACTATGGCGGTGTGTCCACTCACAGGATGAGTGGCGCTACCCAATACTGCCACTATGCCGGTGTGTCCACTCACAGGATGAGTGACGCTGCCCAATAAACTCGCCCCTCGGGGCAAAATTAACAAAAAAATGGCATCGTGGCATGGATCATGCCCCCGTAGCATGGCATATGGCAGTGTGCCATGGCAAGACAAGTAATAAAACCAGAACCCGTCCTGGTCTAGTTTAGTGGGGCGGGTGGCGGCGGGCGCTCGGGGGCGGCCGTGTACAGTTATGTCAGCTCGCTCAGCACTTTCTGCGCCGTCATACAACGTCCCATTTTCTGTTGTCACCCCCAGACACTCATCATGGTGAAATAAATAATATGTTCTAAGGACATACACCTTTGGTTGCGCTCACTGGGACCCTCAGCTTCAAAGAAGAGGATATGCAGCACCCCAGGGGAGCCTTGTGGGGCTCCCATGTGCGCTCACATATATAGAGGGTGGTAGGAGAAGACTATATCTCTTATTTTATTTAAACTATTACACAAAATGGTTTACAACATTGGCTACATACAAGGTACAAAGTTACTTTTCGCGGGCTGTTGAATTCCTCGCTTTTCAGATAGGGGACAGGAGCCAGGAATGAGGTGTGCGTTCCCCCTCTTTATTGCCACATTAATGCGCTGGAAAAAGAAGCTTGCAGCTCTTGGGTCTCTTGTTGTTTTGATGAGCTTCGAACCCACAATCCCCAAAAAACTAGTGGCACTTTTGCCCCAGGCACTGAGTGCCTCCAAAACACTGGGGACAAAATTGTGCTGGTGATGCAGTTCTCTGAACGTAAGAGACTTGACTGGTTCGTTGTGTGTGTGGCAGCACCACCCGGATCTGCAACACTGAATAACACCTGCATTGACTTTAAAGTTGATACACGTGTGTAGTCCCACACCAACTGCCTGCCTTTCTTGCAAAGGTGCACTATCATCGCATCTGAATGACCACCGGTACATTATAGTATGGTATATGTACTATATACATATACGTATATGTACTGTATACATATACGTATACGTACTATATACATATATGTATACGTACATTATACTTACGGTATACATTACAGCTACCTATATGTTTTAATATACCTACAATTTTTCTCTCATCTTTTATTTTTTTTTCATGCTACGTAACTGTTATCATTTTTATACATTTTGCAAGTATTTACCTACTTATAAGTTTCTTAGATTAAGGACCTGTCCGAAACGCTGCGCGTACTAGTGGCTTTACAAGAATGTAATTACTATGCTATGTATCCTCACAATCCCAATGTACCTTCTTGTATATATATAAAATAATAAAATAAATAAATAAATAAAATTATGTAATGGGGCTCTTTCTTTGCTGGACATCCAGCCGTAGTAAAGCTTCTCTTAAAGATGTCGTTAACTTCACTGTGCCTCGATTACTAGCCCTCTGTGCTTAAGCAAAGCAGGCCATACTGCCCGTGGCTGTCGGCTACCACCTCACTGTAAATATACCTCTATTTAGTGTGGATTAGGACAGCAAGGATCTGTAACTCAAGGCTGAGTTACAGCTCCGTTCCTGTGCCAGGTAAGTCCACTCCGGGCTCACCATTGCCAGTGCTACTTGCAACTTTTTGTTCCGAGTAGCTGAATCTAAAACAACAACAACGACGACAGCAAGGTGGAGTGTCACTGCAGTTTGGAGCCTGCGGTTCGAGACGCATGGGAGGGGGGGGGGGGAGGGTGCTAGAGGAAGGAAGGAAGGAAGGAAGGAAGGAATTATCAAGGGAAAGCGCCAAGCCATTACGACTATATAGCACTGGGAAGGGGTCAGGATAAGGATTTGGGATGGGACGGGGGAAGCAATGGTGCCCCAACCACTTGGACGGTCGGAGATTGAAAGCCGACCTGCATGAAGCGAGACCGTCGCTCTACCGTCTAGCCCAAGTGGCTAGAGGGAAGTCCCCAGCATGGGGAGCTGCCACTGATATAAGGCGAGCAATCTCACGTGGTGTTGACGTCTATAGACACACTGCCGCTGCTCAGTCTAGGATGGGGCTGTCCCAGCTGGATTGCTTTTGAACTTTGAGGTGGTTTGAGTGCTGGAGCTGTGATGGAGACCCACTTAGTGGTGCAGTAAACCTAGGCTCGTGTACCCACGCCAGTTGGTCTACGTAATTTCCAAAGATTTCAGCTTGTGCGTGGGTTAATATGTGCGCGCTTAAAAGTGTAACACTCGATTTTTAACATTAGCATCAAAATTAACTTACAGCAAACCTTATCTTACGTTACCAAAACAGCTTTATTTACCGAAAATTTATAATTCAATAATGAAATTTTTTTATGTGATTTTCAGACTGAACTTTGCAGTTATTAAAATAACATAAACTGTGCCTATTTGGTAAAAAAAAACTATCTAGCAAATAGGACTATTTAACAAGTCTGCATAAACAGACAGTAAACCAGTTTACAGAAGGTTATTACTCGACCTTGTGTAAACTGCTTACCTGGGGTGGAGGGGGGGGGGAAGTGGTGATGGTGCCAGGGGGGTGGAGGGGGGGGGAGTGGTGATGGTGCCAGGGGGGTGCCCAGGATGGCAGTAAGGCTGCCGAAGGTTCACTCCGTAAACTCACAAATGCGGAGTTTACAACAGTGATGCCCCCCCAGGGCCACTTGTGGCAGCCGCTGGCTTCCTGCTGCGTTGTTTACTGTATATGTGAATAAAACTTTTATATTCAATGGTCGAGGACAGGGCGGCCTGTTAGACTGGCTCCCCCTAGGCCGCCTACTGAACTTCCCCGCACAATGCTACCCACAACAGCTACCTCCCTCCTGCGCACTTAATTAACGCTGGGTGGACAGAGGCATCAGGTAAAACGTGCTAAAACGTCTTCGTCCTGTCTTGGGAATCGAACCGGGGCACGTAAGGAGGATGGGCATAAAACGACCGTATAGCGACTGTTTGGTCAAACGTACAAATGCGTGGTGTTCAATCCCCCAATAGTTCACGTGTTGCATTACTAAATTAGGCCTAATGGCATTTCTAGAAAATCGAAAAAGTGACTAAAGAACCTCCTAATATACACGTTATCTTAAGCCTAATATAGTACATACATGTGCTATACTAGGCCTAATAATATAGCACATGTATGTACTATACATGTGCTATATGTAGTATAGCATGTAGTATAGTACATTCATGTGCTATACTAGGTCTAATATAGTACATACATGTGCTATATTAGGCCTAATATAGCAGTTTCAATTTTAGCTTTTCTCGGGTTATACAACAGTACCAAACCTGAACTGTTGTGGCCCAACAGTACATATAGCAACTATTTGGTGGGACGAACCGATAAGTGCTACTTTAGAGGGCCGGGTGACCAGGTGTACACACCCCGGACACCGTGTACACACACCAGACACCGTGTACACACCCCGGACACCGTGTACACACACCAGACACCGTGTACACACACCAGACACCGTGTACACACCCCGGACACCGTGTACACACACCAGACACCGTGTACACACCCCGGACACCGTGTACACACACCAGACATGATAGACGTAGCTGACACCTCGACCCAACACACCCACGCAGCTCTTAATCTGCCACTCCCTACAAAATGCGACCGTCTGGCTTAACCACAACATCACTAATGCGTCGCTTAAATGAGTGCTAACACGTCGCATTTGTAACGGATTAGCCAATTCCGTAATAAACACGATGTACGAGGGTTGTTAAGCACCAGGAACCAAGTCGTTTCCCCCCCCACATCGTGGTTCGGGGGGGTGGAGGGGGGGGAGTTGTGAAGGTCATATTGCTTTCTTTTTGCTTTCTACCTTCCCTCCCGGGCCGGTAGAAAGCGCTTCCCGGTGACAACTAGGTCAAGTGGTCAGAGCCGTGCGCCAGGCGGAGCCCCGGAGCTAGGTCACGGGGTTTTGTCTACAGTTGGCCAGGGCCGACTATGGTGATCACATGCCCCCCTGTGTGGCTAACTATCCGGCCAGATGGGTATATTTTTAGTGCAACACAGCTGGCTCTGGACACGAGCCCAGCAACACAGCTGGCTCTGGACACGAGCCCGGCAACACCTTCATATCCTGCAGGTCAGTGGGAGGAATGACCAGACACCTAAATATGTTGAAAATGTTATAGCAGAATTTTTTGTTCATCTTAAATGAACACCCATTGCACCCCCCCCCCAACACTCCATATACCCCCCACACAACCTACTCCACCACTACACCCATCAATACCCCCTCCTCCCCACCATGAATCCACTAACACCCCCTCCTTCCTCCCCCTCCTCCACAATTCACACGATCTCTCTCCCACTACCAACACCTCAACATGGCAGGTCACCTCTCCACCACCTGCCTGCACCCACCACCACCTCCCACAGTAGGTGGTGGTGGTGGTGGTAGGTGCCGATGTTTCCCAACCCTTGCAACCCCTCTTCCCCCTCCACAACCTCTCCTTCCCCCTCCACAACCCTTCCCCTTCGTTTTTTAAAAATCAAGCCCGTCGACTTTCCTGCACAACCCCCCCCCCCCCCACCCCTTCTTCCCACCCCTTTCCCGACACCCACAACCATCACCAACAGTCGGATAGATCAAGCCATCAACCAGGACTGTGACAGAGAGTAGCGTTGCTTCCCCTCGGAGCCGCACAAGGTAGTGGTAGTTGTGTTGTACTGACGCCAGTAGCGGCAGTACTGCCCACCCAACAGTACTGCCCGAGGGACCCGACAGTGCCGTACACACCCCCCTCGGGGTACTCACCAGACCGCAACACACCCACCAGGAAACACTCTTGACATGTAATCAAGACACGATGGTGTTGTGGTGTCGGCCCGTCGTCACCGACACTCTCTACATTTACTCAAATCAATTCGTCACTCCTTTCTCTTCCCCCCGGGGCCATACTGGAGGTGGGCGGCCTGTGGTGGGGCCGCGGGGATCCCCCCCGCCATGGGGTACTGGAGCAGGAAAAAAAAGACTTCATAACCCAGATGTCGGGCTGGTAACTGGTGAAGGTACTCCGCCAGGATGTGTAAACTCGCAGTACTGGGCGTGGAACTTGGCTCGCGGTAACCTGTGCTCAGTCGATGGCACGTTGTAAGGACTTGTGTGTCAATGTTCGAAGCCCGATGCTGGCAGTCAAGTGATGCTCTCAAGATTGTAACAAACTTGCAACAGCATGACCTTGCCTGAATTGATTTGGTTCCTGTGACCAGCGCACCAGACGAACAATGGTACGCTAGTCACGGTACTTTGTACGTTTAGGGGGTGTGATCCTGGACGTTATGGGTACGAATCCTGGTCGGGTCATTTAGAATTCTTGGTAATCTATGGTTTGCGTGTTTCTGCAGCCTCTGTCACATATATAAAACCAGGGGCGACCTTACGCTTACTGATCTATAGCCACCTTGGCCATCCTGTTCAACACGCTTCCACTACACATAAGGGACATAACTGGCCGACCCTTCACAGTATTCAAGAGAGAACTTGACAAACACCTCCAAGGGATACCTGATCAACAAGGCTGTGATTCATACGTCAGGCTGCGATCAGCCGCGTCCAACAGCCTGGTTGATCAGTCCAGCAACCAGGAGGCCTGGTCGAAGACCGGGCCGCGGGGACGCTAAGCCCCAGAAGCACCTCAAGGTATCCTCCTCACCTGTGTCACTAACCTTGAGGCAAGACAACGTCTTGTGCTAATTTATCAAACCCGAAATTTCGATCGTCGGGACTCGTGATATAAATTGCAAAGTTCTCCATTTTCTGAAGATGATTTTGCAGTAATGATGAGGTCATACCTGGCCAGGGACACCACACCCTGTCCAGAGACACCACACCCTGTCCAGGGACACCACACCCCTGACCAGGGACACCACACCCCTGGCCAGGGACACCACACCCCTGGCCAGGGACACCACACCCCTGGCCACACCTAGCCAGGGTGAACTTACCGCCCGCCCGACCTGCCCAACTCTGAATCTTATAAAATGTTGTTGCAATATACTTTCGCGTTGGTGTCGGGTTATGAGAAGTTGCATAGAGCCCGAGAGTTCGCGCAGGTCAAGGAAAATACTAAACTAATAATAGAATAATGAGGAGAAAGGTGGAAACGAAGGGTTGGGTAGGTTAGGGGGAGAGGGGGGGAGGGTAAGGGTATGGTGTGAGGAGAGGATAGGAAGGGGGGGGGTACAGGGATAGTTGTATGGTGGAATGGGAGATGAAGGAAGAGAGAGGGTTATGCCACACAGGTGGTGGGATGGACAGAGCTATGCTACATATCAACCTCCCCCTCTCCACTCTAGTTCACAGTCAGTCTTGGTCTACGATCTACTGGCCATTTTTTTTACCATTTCCTCCAACATTACCCCCTTCCCAGGCCTTCGTCCCGCCCCGTAGACCGGGCCGCTGGGACATTGATCCTCGACTCAAGTGGTAACTTCACCACTTCATTATTTCAGAGATCATTATTTTTCCTCTCAATGGTTGCCGCCGCCGCCGCCGCCCTAACAAGGCGCCCCCAGCGGCGTGCGGCACATAAAGCCGCCAAGCGTCAAACAATAGTTAACAAAAACACTCATAAAATGTCTAATTACCGGGTGACGCAACGAGGAGTCCGGCGCCTAAGTTTGGGGGGCGTCAGGCTGTATTTTTTAATAGGGGGGCACTGGGGGACGGAGGGGGGGGGGAGTCGAGAAATGGGTGCAGGTGGTGCAAATGTTTTAGAAATGGGAAATATATTTTAAGTTGTGATAACCTAACCACCGTGGTAACAATTGCGTGTGTGTGTGTGTGTGTGTGTGTGTGTGTGTGTGTGTGTGTGTGTGTGTGTGTGTGTGTGTGTGTGTGTGTGTGTGTGTGTGTGTGTATGTATGTGTGTGTGTGTGTGTGTGTGTGTGTGTGTGTGTGTGTGTGTGTGTGTATGTATGTATGTATGTATGTGTGTGTGTGTGTGTGTGTGTGTGTGTGTGTGTGTGTGTGTGTGTGTGTGTGTGTGTGTGTGTGTGTGTGTATGTACTCACCTAGTTGCCTAGTTTCATTATCTTACACTTACTCGGGTTGAACTTTAGTAGCCATTTGTTGAAGCATTCATTCAGTTTGTCTAGGTCATCTTGTAACCACCTACTATCTTCCTCTGTCTTAATCCTACTCATAATTTTTGCATCATTAGTAAGCAATGAGAGGAACGATTCTATACCCTCTGGAAGATCATTTACATATATAAGAAACAGAATAGGTCCAAGGACTGAACCCTGCGGGACTCACTGGTGACACCTCGCCAATCTGAGACCTCACCCTTCACAGTGACTCGCTGTCTTCTGTTCCTAAGGAACTCCCTTATCCAATGGAGTACTTTCCCTTTCACTCCCGCCTGCATCTCCAGCTTGTGCACTAGTCTCTTATTTGGTAGAGTATCAAAGGCTTACTGGTAATCCAAAAATATGCAGCCTGTCCACCCCTCTCTATCTTGCCTGATTTGTGTTGCCTGGCCGTAGAATTCAATTAATCCTGTTAGGCAGGACTTGCCATCCCTGAACCTATTCTGATGTTGTGTTACAAAGTTCTTTCGCTCCAGATGTTCCACTAGTTTTTTTCGCACAATCTTCTCCATCATCTTGCATGGTATGCAGGTTAGGGACACTGGCCTGTAGTTCAGAGCCTCCTGCCTATCACCCTTCTTGTATATCGTGTGCGCGCGCACGTGTGTTCTTTATTAGTCAATATATTATTATTGCTCTCCTTTACGAGTTTATCTGAAGGCTTAGATTGTTCACGGTGTTCGAGCAGATGCAGGTGTCAATTCGTGAATGCATTGATGTTAGCATATTTGTACATAATTTGCGGCACGTCTTTGTTGGGCCACGTTTGTGCATAGTGCGGGGATGGGAGGGGTTACGTGGGCTGTGGGGTGGGGGTCAGTGGGGTGGGTGGAGGAGGGGGCATAAGGTTGGCAGGAGAAAGTGTGGCACTTGACCCACGACGACATCCGCCCATCGCCTTATGAATATTCTGTTGGAACGCCCAAAGCAACCCCTCCCCCCCCCCCCCCACCCTGACACCACCCTGTCTTGTGTCCTGACACGCCCCCCTGTCTACTCCTTGTCACCGTACCGTCTAAAGTTCTAGCATTTCTATAATTTAAAGTCTAGATCCCCTTGGAAAGGACCCGTCTAATATCCAAATAAATCTGTCCACTATCCGTCAACGTCTCGTCAGTACGTTTCTAGCAACGTATTGACGAGACGTCGCGACATATCAAACGAGACGGCTATCAACTCCTTACGACAGGAACGTAGTTTGTTGTTTTAGATTTAGCTACTCAGAACGAAGAGTCCATGTAGCACGGGCTATGGTGAGCCCGTAATAAAAGAACGTAGTGTTGTGTATCTCATTTCACCGGATACTTGTTTCAAGACTTCCTTCACCTCAGCCTGCCTTTTAGAATCGAATAAGGCAGCTGGAAACATTTTTTTCCTTTCAAATCCCAAGGTGTCGGTAAATTTGAACATCCGTTTGTTAAAAAAAAGACTGTCCGAAACTGACATTTGTGTCACATAGGTTCTATTATTTTATAGGGACATAAATCACAACACATTACTTCAGTTACCCACTCAAAAAGTGCCGAGTCAGATAGAGAGCCAAGCCACTAGGAAAGTTATTATATTACTGAAAGCCAAGCCACCTGAGATAGCTGGTCTTTAAGCAAGATGTGGCAGACAGTGAAGGTGTTGGTCTATTGTTCTGGTCAGTATTGGCATGACAACTGCTGTGTCAGGATCCGTTGTGACAGTTTGCTGGTTACACGATCCTGCCTGACTCTGGAATTTTTTTGAATTAGGGGAGAGAGAGAGAGAGAGATATACAATCCGTTCAATTTTTGTTAACAACATTTTAAAAGAGTTCTTTCAATCCGTTCAATCTTTAAAATTTATCCTAAAATACCAACAGCGTGATTTTATACAATATAAAATATATATATTTATATATTGTAAATATATTTTAATGAAAAAGTCTTATATTTAAAAAAAAAACAGCAATTTTATGCGTGTGATGCAGCAGTTGCAACTAGACAAGCGTGCAATACATGAAGAAAAACACGTGCAGAATTTTATGGTTTAATTTCAAAAGTCACAACAACATCAATCATGGGGGAACACGCATGCTTTAATAAGAATGGGAAGCATGACACAAAACACGGGCAGACATGTAAACATAACTCCAACACGACTACAGAGCTTCGGGTGAGCGTCTACCCCATGAAGAACTGTCTGGTGGGTGGGTGGAGGGTCCGAGGAGGAGGCGCGGCGAACTCACGACGAGGAGGGACCATCTCGCGGGACAGGGGAAAGACGTGTCTTGTAGTTGGCGTCACGAGTACGTGGGCTGGAAGAGTTACTTCGCGGGTGGGAGGCAGAAGACGCCGCGAAGTGGAGCCAGCGAACTCGCGAGTCGGAGGTTGGAGGTAACTGGCGGGAAGGGAGACAGGCGAAGTTATCAGGCTCCCAATTTTGTATGACTTATCTTCCAAATCCCTCGTTGGGGGCTCCAGTAACTGAGGTGGCTTCTGGTGTTTCTTGCCCATCAAGGAAATCTGGGTCGGCATCTTCGCCTTCTGATTGTAAAAAGGCTTCTGCATCTTGGCGGGAAATGCACCGGAAGGCACCTTTATTTCTGAATCTGAACCAAGAGCCTCTGCATTTTCCGCTCCGAGAGACATTTCTGAATCACTTTTCAGACTGGACTGTTGAGTGCTCAAATTAGGTGAAACTGTGGTCAGCTTCACCGTTTTCTTGGAAATGCTACTAAACTCCGTCGTAGGAGGCTCGAGCTGTCTACTCGGCTGAAAATTAACCTTAGACGATTTCTTCAGATTCCATTTGTTTTTTTCAGAGATATCGTCAGAAGGCGCATTCTTTACCACAACTTGGAATTCCTGGAAGGGAAGCTGGAGGTGTTGGGTGACCTCGGAAGAGGCAACGACTCTCGGGTTGACTACATCAGTGTCGGATAATCGAAGCTCTTCTTCAGCAATTCCGTCATCTATATAGTTTCCGATCCTAGCGTCGTCGTTCTCAAGCCCCGGGAAGCAGGCAGCGCCATCCGCCACTAGGAGAACCACCCAGAGGCTCCAGAGAGGCAACAATGTCTTCATTGCCTCTAAAGTTTGGGAGTAAATAACGTAGAGCTGATGGCGCGGCTTCGTTGTAAGGCCAATGTTTACCCGGTGAGCGTCAGAAGCCAACTGGCGGAGCGCAGGAAGGGCCACTGGAGCAGACTGGCGCTCGGGGTTTTTGGGTTGCTGCTGAACTCGCTTGGCAGGTCACATGACTTTTGCTTCACTCATGTTCAACCCAAAGGTACTCGGAGCGTTTTCTTAACACTGTGCGACTTTATGCCAGCGATGATACATATAACTGGACTTGGTATCAAATGAGATGACATATTGAGGTGACATGAGCATGAGACTCCTTCATAAGATGACTGAGATCACGTCTCAGGGAACACAGATGAGGTGATCCTCGCTGCATTACCATGACAGGAAATAAACAAGATTCATCTGTTATTTACGTGTCCGTCTATAGACATGTTAGTCCCATCTTGTCCAGACACAGATTGCTCTCTCAGGAGTCACGTTGAGAAACACTAGAGTAATGTTGTTTATAATTAATTGATGCATCAACCTATTACGCAACAAATAAGCTAGCAGACAACTTAACCTTGGAATGTCTAAGCCGAGAATCAAATAAAACGAAATATTGGCAACCGCTACACTTGCCTGGTATTTTACCCGGGAAAATTTAAAATTGTTTAAAAAAAAAAAAAAGATTGCTTTTGAGTTTCAATATTGTCCACACATATTTGCCGTTGCTTACACATCGAAGACAACAGAAACATAGTTATTGTGTAACATGTTTCTGTTCTCTCTCTCTCTCTCTCTCTCTCTCTCTCTCTCTCTCTCTCTCTCTCTCTCTCTCTCTCTCTCTCTCTCTCTCTCTCTCTCTCTCTCTCTCTCTCTCTCTCTCTCTCTCTCTCTCTCTAGCTCTCTCTCTCTCTCTCTCTCTCTCTCTCTCTCTCTCTCTCTCTCTCTCATAATATTCGAGCACCGTTTAATTATGTGGTTGTGCTGTGTTTAATGACACAGTGCGAACGAGAATTAGCCGGGTTAGTGTGTCACACACGGCAGTCAGATGTACGATGATTGCTAGAAGCGATTGGTAATATGTTGCGGTGTAGGAGGTATATTGGGACTTAACAGTGACGTGCGCGATCAGTTGCTGCGTCTGTTTGACTGTCTGTGTATATCTTTATCACACACCCACACACACAGATATGGTAGATATGACAGAACCCACAAGGTTCAGGAATCTGTATACCAGTCGACTGACAATCGAGAGGCGGGTCCAAAGAGCCAAAGTTCAACCCCCGCAAGCACAACTTGGTGAGTATACACAAATTCTGATGCTTTATTTTTATTAACACATTTAGGTACATCTGCATTTGTGCAGCTGCCCTAGACAATATGAAGGGGAGTACAGTGTGTCACAAAGCTAGCTACGTGATGCTAAACAGTCTCCATCACAAAGGATAGTCATTCAGAGGCACGTGATAAGTAGTCTGCATTGGCAGACTCTGGGTGCCTTATGCAACCCGTTCTCGCAAATTTAATGTCAATATTGACTTATTAGTTGCGTGCATAGGTGACATACTAAACATAATAGTTTCCCTTGAAAAGCTTCATAGAAAACACCGACCTTACCTAACCTACTTAGTATGTTAAAATAAGCATCTTATAGCTTCGTAATTACAACTGTTACTTAACCTATTATAGGTATAGGTAATAATTGTAATTACGAAGCAATAAGATGCTTATCTTAACATACTAAGTAGGTTAGGTAAGGTCGGTGTTTTCTGTTCCGAACCTTAATGAAATCTGACCCATATATCAATCAGGTCAACCCATGCCCCACAGGGCAGCATCTTAGGACCTCTTCTATTTCTTATATATATAAACGATCTGCCTAATGTCTCTAATATTCTCAAACCTATATTGTTTGCTGACGATACTACCCTTATCTATTCAAACCTCAACCCACATACACTAAATAATGTTGTGAATAATGAATTAAAAAAAGTCCACTTATGGATGTCAACGAACAAACTAACATTAAACATCGAAAAGACTTACTACATCTTATTTGGAAGCAAATCATCAAATGCAATTCAGCTACAGATAGACAACATTAACATCAGTAATAAAAATGATGGCAAGTTTCTTGGCCTATTCCTAGACAAGAGACTCAACTTCAGCACCCACATTCATCACATAACTAAGAAAGTCTCTAAGACAGTTGGTATACTCTCCAAAATCAGATATTATGTTCCTAACTCTGCTCTCCTCTCACTATATTATGCACTAATCTACCCCTATCTTAATTATGGTATCTGTGCATGGGGGTCTACCACTGCAAACCACCTTAAGCCCATCATCACACAGCAAAAATCTGCTATCAGAATAATAACTAACTCTGCTTTCAGACAACACTCAGCTCCCTTGTTTAAATCCCTAAACTTGCTAAATATTAACTCCCTCCACACATTCTCTTGTGTCAACTACATTTACAAAACCCTGTTCTTAAATGCAAACCATGCTCTGAAACTCTCCCTGGACAGATGTAATAGGACCCATTATCACCACACCAGAAATAAATATCTCTTTGATATCCCCAGGGTCAAACTTAATCTGTGTAAACACTCTATGCAAATTAAGGGACCTAGTCTATGGAACTCACTCCCTAGTGAATTGAAAAACTGTAAAACTTTTGCCTTATTTAAAAGCAAAACCAAAAAGTACCTAACTTCATCTTCTTAGTTTCCTACACTGAGCTTTAAATTTGCTCTGTACCTAGTGTTACCCAATCTCCTAATTTGTATGTAATATCAAACAACCTTATCATTGTGTTCATTGCTGTCTTCTTTTATGTGCTAGCCATATGCTGTATTGTGACTACCAATTTTTGTCAACTACCATTCAAGCTGTCATTGCAATCAATCTTATATTGTTTCTGCTGTATTGTGCCTACCTATTTTTGTCAACTACCATTCAAGCTGTCATTGCAATCAATCTTAGCTACCTATGTGCTTTAATATACTGTACCTACAATTTTCTCTCATCTTCTTTTTTTCATTTCATGTAACTGTTATCATTTTTTTGTCTATAAATTTTGCAAGTATTTACCTCCTTAAAATTTTCTTAGATTAAGGACCTGCCCGAAACGCTGCGCGTGCTAGTGGCTTTACAAGACTGTAATTACCATATTTGTATCCTCACATTCCTTATGTACATTCTTGTATATGCATAAATAAATAAATAAATAAATAAATAAATAAATAAATAAATAAATAAATAAATGTGTTGCGTTTCCAAAAGGGTCGCCCATGTTGGAATCGGTGAATGCCCTAGTAATATTGTTGAAAACATCTTAATAACTTATTAAACCAAAGGTCTTTTTATGTCAGAAGAACGGCAGAAACTGGATCTATATATGAAAACTCTTTCAGGACAAAATTTAAAGTAAAACTAAAGATATTTGTAGTTGTATAAAAGTTGCATTTTTCATCGGTCGTAGAGGTGGAAATCCGCAATATTCATCTCAGAACAATGCTTATTTCACGCAGAATCGTTAATAAACGTAAGATTTTTATACGTCTCAAGAAAGATAGAAACATAATCTTCATTTTAAATGCCTTACCATGGGCATATTTGTATTTAAAGCGAAGATACGTGTATTTTTCTAATCGACGAGCTCCGATCCCGCACAGATCGAGCAACGGAGTAACTCTCTCTCAGAACAATGCTTATTTTACGTAAGTTGGTTAATAAACGCAAATGTTTTTATATGTGTTGAGAAAGATAGAAATATAAGCTTCATTTTAAATACTTTACCATAGATATATATAAAGTTCTAATGAAGATACATGTGTTTTAATAATCGCCGAGCTCCGACCCCGCACAGACTGATCGACAGAGCAACTCTCTCTCAGAACAATGCTTATTTCACGTAAATTCGTTAATAAACACATATGTTTTATATGTCTCAAGAAAGATAGAAATATAAGCTTCATTTTAAATACTTTAACATAGACATATATAAAGCTCAAGTGAAGATACATACGTTTTTATAGTGGCATTCAGTAGCTTGTCGGTCATGGAATGCAGAAGCCTACGCACTTGCCAATATAGTGTGTAATTAACAAAGATACGCTTATAAAGCCTAAAATATTATATGCCTTCAGAAAGACAGAGATATGCTCGTTATTGTGAGTGCACCAAAGGAAATATATCTTGTTGGAGGACAAAGATATATCAATTCTAAAATAAGTTTCGACTCGCTCGGGCGAGAGATAGCGCGACTCTCGCCCCATCTATTGGAGATTCTGTTCACCTAATGACCCCAAAGCTACTCAAAGCCTCCTAGCATTACTTAAATAATGAAGAAATATGGTATATTTATTCACTATAATGTTGGTGCTTAATGCAGAACACGAGAAAACATATATTTACTATAAAATAATATACTTCCATTATGAAATAAGTAAATATGTGGCCTCATAGGAAGTCAACGGTCCAGACGGTTGAGAGTCGGGACCAAAGAACCAAAGCTCAACCCCTGCAAGCACAAATTAGGTGAGTACAACTAGGTGAATACAGCTGAGGGGCGGGACCAAACAGCTGAAGCTCAATTCCCTACGCATAACTAGGCGAGTCCATAGGAATTACCGTTTGTCCTGGCGCCATCTATGTTTTGACAGCAGTACTACTAATGTTCCCACGTTATGTGATGATCGCTATACGGGTGTTATGGTCAGTTGCTCTTCTATATATGTTTATGGACAACGTAGGTGATTTGAGGCAATTTGCGGCCCGAGTGAAATAGTATCCACGCGGTGAGTGATGGAGGAGGATATATACTGCTGTGTACTCGACCAGCGGGTGAGAGGTAAGTTATATCGAACAATTATGGGGAATAGATGGGTTATTTTAAGCGTAGAATGTCAGGTAACCGATAACTACACAGATGGGGTAGTGTTTTATTAAGTCTTTATTTACTGAAGTGGAACATTACATTATGCCTTTAGCTGAACAAGTCTACTGGTGGGGGAAGTAGACGGGTTTTATGAAAGTATTTTACCTAAATATTTGTATTTGGTTAACTAGTTCAGCCGTTACCAGGGAGGGTATTCCTTTAATCTAAAAATTCTAGCCGGACAAAGTGATTAAATAAACTGAATAGAACGAAGTGGTTTGCCAGGGTGCTTAACATTTAGTTTAGTTCACTTACTATGCAGCCCATGCTTAAAGAATGCAAGTTTATCATATTGAATTTACCATAGTTTTACTGCATTTAATATACCGTTTTTTACCCTATTTAATTATGTCGGGTAAAGGCCGGTCGTGGAAAATTCCTAATATAGCAAGTTTTAAAGGAAAAGTTTGAGTTAACTTTAACGCTTAAGTTAGTGACTAATTAGCTTAGTCTATTGAGGAAAGTTACTAGAATCTAACATTGCAAGTGCCATTTCTCTACTCTTTTTGAGAAACGTGACTAGATACATGAATCGCATAGTTTTATTACTAAATGTTCATGGATTAGGTTGCATAGTTGAGGAAATAGTGATAAGGTTTGTGATTTTGCGTACCTTGACTTCAGCAGAGATTTTGATAGTGGCGCAAAATTGATAGTGGCTCGGATCATTGGGAATGCTGACTGAAGTTGATTAGGTCATGGCTATACCAAAGGAAATTGGTATAAATGGTGTTAAGTTGGGAGAAGTGTTGAAAGTAGTGCCTAAAAGGTCTCCTTGGACCTCGGTTATTCGCAAGATTATGGTTGCAACTGCAATAGTTGCAGAATTGGCAAATAAAAAATACCGATGCCCTATATAGTTTTGAAATGGTTAAGACTACCACATGCAGTTTAATGCTGACAAATGTAAGGTTTGGGGGCTAGGTAAGGATGAGATAGATGGTGTAGATTGAGTATTAAATTTTTTGCAGGTGGTAAATTCTCCCCGAGCTGGCACTGCTCTCCAGCCTGGGATGTTGATTGGTTAGTCTTCAACTGCCTCCCAACATGGTAGTGAGGTCCTGAGCTGACATGCAGTGAGGAACGTGGAAAGCTTCCTGAATTGGCACATGGTATGCCTCCCTTTCAAACCAGCAGCTGGCACAAATGTTCCAGCTAACGTCAGAATAGTGGATGAAGCCCACACTAAAATGTAAGTGGTACAGTAAATAGACACCCCCCCTCCCTTATGACACTGAAGTTGGGAGGAAGGGGGGGGGGGAGAAAGTGTGGCTTATAGTTGTATTGCTACAGAATCTTTTGCCATAAGCCAGTGGCAGTGCCTATTGGCACTTGCTATTCAGAATCTCCCCCTTACATACAGAATAAATTTTTCCCCCTAGTAGTAAGCAGTGGTTGCAAAAGAATAAGAATTTGTATATATAAATTTTGTATTGCTTTTATTCAAATGTTATACATAGTTGTTAAATTAAAGTTTGTTTGCAATGTTCCAGAAAAATGTTCATGAACAAAGTTGTTGGAAAATAAAATTTGTATAGGATGTTGACTTGAAATGACTATAGCTTTGTTTGTAATTAATAATGGGACAAAGATACTTAGTGTGCCATTTAAAACGGGAACTGTTAAACTGGTGGTACAGGTATGAACAAAATAACATTGCTATGCAAATAACTTTTTAGTAATATTTACTGTTCACATGACAGGTTGTGGAAGGTCCTGGCAACAAAGCTGCAGGAAAATGCTTGCAGATCTACAGTAAGTAGTCTTGTGTACATTGGAATTAGAGGGTAGAAGTTAATTGCTAAAAACCTATTACATATTAGGGTATGGAAGTCTAGGCTTAGGCTAGTGGGTACCATATCTGCAAGTTTAGTCATTTCAGGAATGTATTGAAATTGTGAAAATTCTAATGTGGGGCATTAGATCTTAAACAGCATAGTTGAGGGTGTTTTATTAATAATTTTAATGAAATATAAATCTTGTTTAGTTAACATTAAATGTTTGTTAAAGAAGCTTTAATCTATAAATGTATAACACTGTTAAGGGTAATCATGAGTCAAATAAAGTTAATGGCAGGAAAAGTTTTGTTCTAAGTGATGGTATTTTTCCCTTGAAAGTAAAAAAAAATATTCAATGTTTACTTTAGCTTGGTTTTAAATTTATATATTTTTCCAGAATGTGGTTTGGAAAGTCCAGAAGTTGCTGTCAGTTGCTTAAACAGAATCAGGTGAGTTGTAGTAAAGGTTAATCTGAATAGATTTGCATAAAAGTAAAAGAATAGTAATAACTTAAACAATATAGCATTGGCTAAAGATAAATGTAAATTGCCATTGAAGTGCAGTTGTGGATAGTTTCTCAAATGACATTTACTGGAACTTGGCAAATTGATGTGATATATATTTATATTGCTAAATTAGGTCTTTACTACTTTTACTAGAATATGTAGGAAAGGTAAATTCCTTAAAGAAATTTTTCCATATGAATTTGTAAAGCAAGATTGGCTTTAAATCTGAAATTAATTTGAAATATTTTTCAGGTGAAAGTGATTATGATGCATGGACTGGCTTGGAGTGAGGCTCATTTACTCTGCAAAATGAAATCTATGAAAGTGGGTGAGTTTGAATTTGATGTTTTAGCTATATCAATGACCTAATCTTAATTCTCTTATCTAGTCCATTTATAGGTGTGTAACCATGTCCTACTGTTACAACCCACAGGGTGATGCAGTTTGTACTGATCCTACCCCATTTCATAAAAGGGGACCAGGCAGTCTTGCAGATATCCCTGGCTTGGCTTTTTCAGAGCTTTGCTCTACTGCCCATCTAATAGATGGACTAGATTTGCATAGGTTTAGGGACCCTTAACAATGGTTACATTGTTAATTCTCACAGGGCTTGTTTGCTGAATGGGTGGATGCATCTAAAACTTTAGTGCCTGGCATGCATTGTACAGTGCTCTCATAAAGCATATGTACAATGTGTTGATGGCACTAAAGTGGTGGATGTACTGCACCCATTCAGGGACCAAGCTCTGCACTGAAACCAGAGTAAGGGATAGGCCTTGCTGAGCCTATCTTAAAAGATAGGAAGTTAGGATTTTTGGGGCTTCTTATTAGGCATTGGTGATAATAAAAGTAGTGTCCCTGTTTAATGTTTATTTTTCTTTTACAGGTGATTGTCTCTGGAGTTGTCTTGGCCTTTTGGATCTTCTGTTCATCTAGGAGCATCTGTCCCACAACCTGAAATAGTAATAAATATTAGATGTATTATAAATACTATATGTAAAACTTATTTAATAAAACAATTTTAATGAAACTACATTATATACCTTATCCTGAAATTATGCTGGAAATTGTTTACTACTATTGATGCAATGTTTAAACATCTGAATTTTTTACTTTGAAAATAAATACTTATTAAAATTTACACCTATTTGTAACTTGTTACATAGGTGCATGCAAAATGCATTGAAAAGATGTAAAAGTGGACTACCTATTAAATTTACAAACTAAAATATTGCAAATTAGTCTGAAATATTAAAGTGGAAGAAACTTTAGTCTTTTAGTTTTCATATTTGAAAGTAAATTTAAAGCTATGCAACACAAGCTTTGTACAAATTATGATGTAAATTTAACAATGATCTTTAGTTAATTTAAAAACATTAGAAAAGTGACACTCTAGCATCTATACAACATGGTTTTCATAAAGTCTTTGGTAACTTAAATTTAATCAAAGCTCTTAAATGACTTGTCTGCCAAACTCTTCAGATATTCTGAAATATTTTACCTAGATTAAAACTAATTGAGAGTAATCTGTTTTGCCCTAACATCTGTAAGGTCCTGAAGGAATGAAATTTTTTTTTTTTTTTAAAACTTTGCTAAAAACAAACCCTGCCTAATGAACCTGCTCATTTTTTTTAGAAATGGTAATTGGCTATTAAAACAATGGCCTTTGGTAATGTTGCAAAGTACCAAATGAAAGACCAAGAAGCAACAAACAGGTACATGGTAGAAAGGACCCTTTCATTTGTTAAAGAAATGACGGGGAAAAATGCTGTCATACCACAAGGGATCTTAACCCTTGTCATATACATCACTGACAATCTAAATATTACCAACCCCAAAAATTGCTGATAACATGTTATAAAAAAAAAAATAAAGAATATAATATTGAGGCCTTAATGCAGATCTCTAACTCTACAAATGGTAACAAGACTGGCAATTTCTTAATTTAAAACAGAAAAAAATCCAAGACCTTGCACGTCAGCCGGAACAATCCATATCACAACTACCACATTAAAATGAAACAACAATGAAGGTAAGGTAATTACCAAAAGAAGGCACCAAACCAGGAAGGCCGTGTAGCACCATCAGAGGGCGCTAAATATCACCAAGAATGCCAACACGAGAACAAAAACGCATAAGGCGAACGATATCAAAAGTATCCGATTCATCTAGAATTCTATCGAGGGACAAGTGACTGCGAGGGACGGTCGGAAAGCAAGACACACGCTCGTCCTGGAAGTCAGGACATTCAACAAGGATATGCACAACTGTAAGAGGAACAACGCAATTCGGACAATAAGGAGCAGGGCGACGCTCCATTATGTGACCGTGGGTTAAGCGGATATGACCAACCCACAGCCGTGCCAAAGCAGTGTCCCACCGCCGGTTACGGTGGTAGGAGGAAGGCCACGGGGACACACTAAGTTTGAGAGTACGCAGCTTGTTACCAACCACAGAGGACCAACAACCCTGCCAACGGGGAAGAATGAATAACAGGATAAAAGTCGGAATAAGGAATACCTTTACGGGAGATGGGACAAGAACGGATAGCTTCCTTAGCGGCAGCATCCGCACGCTCATTGAAACACCAATATGGCTGGGAACCCAGCAAAACTCTACTGATTTAAATTTACTAGAAATAAGAAACAGCCAATGTTGAATCTCAATGACCACCGGATGGACAGGATTAAAGGACCCTAGAGCCATGAGGGCACTACGAGAATCAACTACAACCACAGAGGAGGAATGAGAAAGCAAGAGACAAAGAGCATAGAGAATAACATAAAGTTCTGCCGTAAAGACGCTAGCCTCCGAAGGGAGGCGACACATGTAAGTACGGTCAGGAAAAACAACAGAGTAGCCCACACCATCCGCAGACTTAGACCCATCAGGGAAGATGGAAATAGAGTGGGAGTGCGAAGAAAAGTGCTCAAGGAAGAGGCTTTTCAGAATTGTAGGAGGGGTAAAGGCTTTAGTAATACAAGTCAAGGACGTACAAAACTTGGGAAGGGGGACTCTCCACGGAGGTAATGAAGGAACAATACGAGGAGAAACATTAGAAATATGAACAGAAAGAGAATCCTGTAAGCGAGATAACTGGACACAAAGTGGGAGACAATGAAGAGGAACAGGAACCACAGGAGGAGGAAAAGTCAATGCACGACAGAGGCGAGAGGAAGGATGTTGGAAGGACCGCGCAAGATAGCGAAGACAGTAGCGATCACGGCAGTCCTGAAGAGAGAGAAAGACCTGAGCCGAGACGTAACCCAGTATTGTGCAAAGCGTCAAGACGGCGAAGAGTAGAAGAAGCAGAAGAGTATGCAGGGCAACCATAATCGAGTTTAGACAGGACGAGAGAGGAGTGCAAATAGAGGAGCGTGCGCCTATCCGCTCCCCAAGAAGTATGGGACAAAACCTTAAGGAGGTTAAGGGCCTTAGAGCATTCAACTCGGAGGCAAGAGATATGGGCTGACCAAGACAAACGAGTGTCAAAGACTAACCCCAAAAGCTTCGCGGAATCCCTGTACACAATGAGATGACCATAAAGCAACAACAATGAAGTAAAGGTCCTTTCAGTAAGAATCTATCATTCACTGAAAGTTGCTGCAGTTAAAAATAAAAGAAAATACAAGTCCCTAGAAATAAACAAGCAACCTTTTTGACTAAGGAAAAGAAGGTAGTTATTCTACTGTATAAATCTAAGTATTCACTTAGATAACTGTATCCAAGCATAGAGGTCCCCCCCCCCTTCACTTTCAGAAAAACATCTTTCGAAAAAGTTTAACATTGGCCAACAAAAATGATTCCAGAACTAAATTGCCTAATACCAGGAACAACTGAGAGCCATGACAAACACTGCAACCCTCTCCTACCCCCAAGTCTTATGCTATTTATGATCCAAGGTAATTTGAGATACTATACTGTACTTCCTACAGACGAGTCTAGTGAGAGGGTGATCTCCTGGCGATTAAATTGAAGCACGATACAGGTGTCAACGAACATCAGTCAGCCCACTTGTCGGCACAGTGGATAACTAATGACATCATAATCTGCAGTGTTGTATGCCTCCCTGTGGCCATTTAAATCAATAAAACACAGGGTTGTGGCAATGTTTACAGCATAAGGCAAGGTATAGAGGAATCCTGGAATGCCATGTAATGTGAAGTCCTTGAATGTGCTTTAGGCAACCAAATTGAATAACAACATTTCTGGTGTTCGGCTATATAATCCGAGTTTCGCATTCGGTATAATGTTTTAAACCTAAATAGGAATTCACTTTAAAGGTCAATTTATTTGGAAAGTGCTAACCAGATTCCAAATTACTGAGCTCTGAAAGTACTACAAGGCAAGTTTAACCGAATGAGTGTTTGCCTATCCATACCCCCATGAGGTATGTGACAACACTGAATAAAGAAAGGGTCTTTGAGCATTCACCGTGCAGGTATTTGACATGACCAATATAGCCAAGTGTTAAAGATCATTCTAAGCAGTTCTGCACAATCCATATACTATCAATTAATATAATTGTACAATGGTGCTTGGTGGATGATATTTCCTATTAAAACTCATTGGACAACTGTTTGTATTAGACATTTTAAACCTACAAATGGTAGCCCTAGATATCGCACTACAGTATTAATTACAAGATGAACAATGTAAAATCAATACCACAACAGCAAAGGATGACGGCTTTTCAACAACCGACAAACACGCGGGTCTAACACCAGCCATCCCGAGAGAGGACGTCCCAAGCATGCACACCCCACAACTTTACATCACCTTTGCTACCTCACGCGAGCACGCAACAGCATGAGGATGCCATACTCCCAAACCAACTCCATGCACTTTGAGGCTTTAACAACTCAACATTTAAAAAGTTGATTTATAAAATCAAACACCTGAATTTTTCCCTAATTAAATTTACTAGAGAAATGCACACCAAGCCCTGAAACTTACAATGAAGATGAACAAACTACACACAACTGTCACCAAACTTCCACATACCACCCCCCTCTCACTCCTGCCCTCCCTCCTTAGGTGCTCTGATTGGCTGAGCACCTGAGCCACCACCACTCACCTCTTGTTGTGAGAGCCTAAAGCATGTTTGGTTGCACTTTAAAAGTTCCCGAGTGTACTCGCCTAATTGTGAGTACCGCCTGCCCGGTTCACCATTTTGTTTTTCAATCTACCTCAATTTACCCCTTTACAGTCAAATATTATGCAAAATTCTGTTTAAGACTTGTCCCTTCTTAACTTAAATAACTGCTTTGGCCATCTGCAATCTTTCTAGGTGGGTAAAAATGACTCTTGAGGCCAGAAAGGACTTATCAGACGGCGATCATAACAATACGGTACACACACAAAATCACAACCTGATATACACCGAGCAGAAAATCCTACTGGAGCTGTGAGGCGACGTAAACCCTTGCCCAAGGCACTGGCAGCTGCATACTCTACCGCAGTATATTATTGACTTTGTAAAAGTCTTACAACCGGATTTCCCCATAAATCACAGCAAGTTTTGAGGCCACTCCTTGAGTCAACGTCTTACGTAAGACCTACAAGCACTCGGGTGAAGGCTGAAGCAGTTCAACACCATACGCCCCAACTTCAAATACACAGTTGAGAGGCGGGACCAAAACGTGATTTTGTGTGTGTGCCTGAAGTTGGGGCATTCGGTCTTGCTTCACCCTTCACTTTACCCTTCACCGGCGTACTTCAGGGGTTTTATTTAATACTTGGACTGGCTTCAGTAGGGCCTCCAGACTTTCTGTGGCTTCACAAGTGTCATGTGAATCCCCTGCATAGCAGTGGAACTGCCTTTTCCCTTCACCTTCAATGCCTCTGCACTGTCAGTATTATACATCTACACCAGCCCAGAAGAGTCATCAGTCCTGCCACCTCTCCATACCCCCCAGGGCCTGGCACGGCCTGGTACGACTCAGAGGCAAGCCGGGCGCCACTGCTAACTGGCAGTTTGTCCCCACAAACAAGCAGTTAGCCGCCTTCAACTGACAGTGGTACAGCTCAACACAAAGGCACCGCCAGCCACAACGAGCAGTTTGCTAGTTGACCAGATGTCCACCTCGTGTTGACACTGGATGAGTCATCACCGCCGGACTATATAAAGAGCGCTGCCTCCCTGGAGAGGCAATCTCTCCCTTAGTGCTCTAGGATCACCTTCGTGTCTCTAACCCGTCGTCCGCTTCCAGCCAACGTCGTGTGACTGATGCCATGGTGGTATGGTAGCTGTCTTTAGAACACCAGTATATCTTCATACTTTTATTCATTGCTTATAGTTTATTTTTTGCATTTAAGGTCATACTAACTTGTTCACCTTTGCATTACATGATAGTCAAGTATTGTCATGTGTTATTTTTGTTCATTACTATTTCAGTAAATTGTTTATTTATTTGATAATTTTAATTTGTTTCCACCTGCAACTTACACACTGCAAGGCCAATAGCAGCATTTCTTTCATTTATGTGAGGGAGAGCCATACCATCTTTGTTCAGTATAGCTGTGATACCATAACCCGTCACACAAGATATCCAGTTGTAAGACTTTTACCATCAGTGGTGGTAGAGTATGCAACTGGCAATGCCTTTGTTACAGGTTCGCTTCATCTCACAGCCCCAGTGGATTTTCTCACACATTTGAATACATGAAACAACTTTATTTGATACATTCCAAACCAAAGTACTGTACAGTACAGTAATTATCAAACCATCAAATGTGTGGGATAATCATAGTGCGCTAAATATCACTAACGTCGCCAATACAAGAACAAAAACGCATACGGCGAACAATATCAAAGGTATTGAATTTACCAAGAATTTTATCGAGGGACAATTGACAGTGAGGGATGGTCGGGAAGCAAGACACGTAAGTCCTGGAAGTCGGGACATGTAGAGACAACGGTTTGGACAATAAGAAGCAGGGCAGCGCTCCATTAAGTGCCCGTGAGTTAAATGTGTATGACCGATATACAACCTCGCCAGAGCCGTTTCCCACCTCCGGTTACGGTGGTAGGAGGAAGGCCACGGGAACACACCACTCTTAAGAGCACGCAGTTTGTTAACAGTAACAGAAGACCAACAACCCTGACAACGGGCAAGAATGGGGAAATGAATAACTGGGTAAAAGTCATAATAAGGAATACCTTTACGGGAGATGGGACAGGTGCGGATAGCTTCCTTAGTGGCAGTGTCCGCACGCTCATTTAAGAACTCGCCAATATGGGTGGGAATCCAGCGAAATTCCACTGTCTTAAATCTACTAGAGATAAGAAACAGCCAATGTTGAATTTCAACTACCAAAGGATGGACTGGATTAAAGGATTCTAGAGCCATGAGGGCACTGCAAGTGTCAACTACAAACACAGAGGAGGATTGACAGCGAGAAAAGAGTTGATGAAGAGCATAGAGAATAGCATAAAGTTCTGCCATGAAGATGCTAGTCTCCGGAGGCAGGAGACACAAAGGTGCAGTCAGGAAAAACAACAGAGTAGCCTACACCGTCTGCAGACTTAAGACCCATTGGTGAAGAGGGAAATAGAGTGCAAGTGTGAAGAAAAGTGTTCAAGGAAAAGGCGATTTAGAACTGTAGGAGGGGTAAAAGTTTTAGTCATGTGGGTCAAGGCTTACAGAATTTAGGAACGGAGACCCCTCCATAGGGGCAAAGACGGAATGACACGAGGGGAAATATTGCTAACGCAAACTGAAAGAGCATTTTGTAAGAGAGACAACCGTACAGAAAGAGATAGGTGGTGAAGGGGAACAGGAACCACAGGATGGGTAAAGGTCAAGGCATGACATAAGCAAGAGTGAGGGTGCTGTAAGGACCGTGCAAGGTGGAGAAGACAGTAGCGATCATGGCGATCCTGTAGAAACAGGACGCCAGTTTCAACATACAGGCTTAGGGTAGGTGTCGAAGGAAAGGTACCAGAGCTGAGCCGTAACCCAGTACAGTATGATGCAGTGTGTCCAGATGGTGAAGGGTAGAAGGAGAAGCAGACGAGTAAACAGGGCCATAATCGAGTTTAGACAGAACGAGAGAGGAATGTAAAGAGAGGAGCAGTGTCGATTAGCTCCCCAAGAAGTATGGGACATGACCTAAAGTTAGTTAAGGGCCTTAGAGCATTCAACTCGGACGTAAAAAATATGGGGCGACAAAGACAAACGAGTGTCAAAGATTAGCCCTAAAAGCTTTAGCAGATTCTTTGTACAAAAGGGGATGACCCCTGTTACCTAACAGTAAATAGGTATCTGGGAGTCAGCTGTTACAGGCTGTCTGGGAGTTAGCTGTTACAGGCTGCTTCCTAGGGGGGTGCGTGTGTGGGAGAAAAAAAAATGTAGTAGTTAACCACTGAACTGCTCTGTCTCCAAATAACACCCTGGTGCACAAGAAATAAATTCTTTCCACAAATTTTTTTTCTCTTCTTATATTGTTAAAATGCAGAGTCTGATCACGGGGAAACTAAACAAAAAATATTGTATGTGACTTACTTTAGCTGTGATGGAGCTGGGAAGTTGAGCAAATTATGGGCGCTGAGCGTTGGAGCGATGGGGGTCTGTCGGCCCCGCCACCCCGTGCGACGGCAGTTGCTGCGAATAAAATGTTGCGCAATTATTTTGAAGTTTCTCATTCATTTCTTCCTTTTTTTTGCTGTAATATTATTTAAAAGTGTGTAATTTGTGGAATTTATATAATTCAAAGTATAGAACATCACTATGCTCAAAATTATGGGCCTCATATATGCGACATATTCTACAATCAAACAGTGTTTTTGCTGTTATTACACTATACACACACATTGTATATACCCATCTACGTATGTATTCACCATAACGATCCACTATGTTGGTATGGTGAGCCCAAAAAACATGAGTGAGCTGCCACACCCTGCCAGTCCTCCCTCCCTCCTCCAACACATTACTCGCCAACATTCCTCCTCCCAAAATACTGTTATTGTGTTTATTACACTGTTTACACACGTTATGTATAAGTATGTACATGTTTTATTCATGTACATACGTACATACGTACATACTTGCCATCTCCTCACCTCTCTCTCTTGCCTACTTAATGCTCTTGCTTCCCTCATCTCATCACAATCGACTTTATAATGGTCCAGGACGGATCGAAATGTCGTCGTCTATTCAATTTCCAGTGTGTGGTTTGGTCAACAATGAAATCTTCATGCAAGATCTTATAAAGAAAACCCCTAGAACGAGTTTTGCAGATACGAAAGAGTTTAAGGTGAGTATGGGATGGTTTGAGAAATTTTGAAAAAAGACGTGGTATTCATAGTGTTGTGAGGCATGGTGAGGGTGCCAGCTCAGACAAAGTAGGGGCTGAAAGATTTGTTCGTGATTTTAAAGATTTTGTAGATACTGTATTGATGGATATATTCCACAACAAGTGTTTAATTGTGAGGAGACATGGCTATTCTGGAAAAAATTGCCGAAGAGGACATACATTACCCAAGAGGAGACGTCACTGCCCGGACACAAGCTAACTTGGGCTAACTTGTGTCAGGATAGGCTAACTCTTGTGCTGTGTGGCGATTTGAAAATTAAACCCTTGCTCGTGTATCATTCTGAAAATCCAAGAGTTTTAAAAAATATATATAACGTGCAGAAAAACTGTGATGTAGAGTGGTTTGCCCTGCCATCAAAAAATATCTGCAAGAGAAAAGTTTGACACTAAAGGGCCTGCTTCTCAACAATGCTCCTGCTCATCCTCCAGACTTGGAGGATGCATTGTTGGGGCCACTTTTTTTTTTTTTTAGGGATATTCCTGCATGGGCCCTAAGTTTCTGGCTAATGAACCAATGACATGAAGGAGGAGTTTTCAACCTACCTTGTGTTAGGTGTGCAGGGGTCAATGGTTGAACATAATGTCAGGAGCAAAGGGGGGCATTTGCCTCTTCGAACACAATTCCGACCATCTTCATCTCTTCGAACTATCCTAAATGCTCTCTTCACCTGTCTGACCAAATTGGGTGTCCAGACCACCTTTGAATCTGAAATTGTAAAATTAATAGCAATTTCAGAATATTCAGTCCATTTATACTAACAAAATTATACATACAGTACTGTAATTGAAATTTTACAGAATGATAAAGGCAATTTAGCAACTTTGTTAAAAGGCACATGGGGGAAATACATGAAAATAGGTTAATATTGTTTGTAAGGTTGATGGGAAATGTTTATTACTTTTATGATTTAAAAGATGTATAGCCCTAATACTCCATCCTGGGTGCATTCCACCAGGTAATGACCACAGCAAAAGTTTTCCACGAGGCTCTATTGTCACACAAACTTTTCACATTTTCAAACTTGATTCATCTTTCCCCCCCCCCCTCGTTCCAGGGGATTTCTTTAAAAGGTCTTCATGCAAATGCCTTGGTTTCTCACAAATGATGGCCTCTGAAATGCTATCACCTGCTAACTCCTTGTTGTGTATCCAAATTAATAAAAACTTTTTAACATCCTCAAGTGTTTGTGTTCTTTGTTTCGGGATTGTTGATATGCCTTTTGCCACTTTAATGCTCATAATGTCCTTTTTCTTAGCAAGTACAGTGCATATTGTTGACACAGATTTGTTGTACTGCCTAGCTAGTTCAACAACCTGTGCACCATTTTGATGTTTATGAATGCTCTCTTGTTTTTCCTCTATGGTCATTCTCACATGTGTTTTCTTGGCTTGAACCTTACCACTGGCTTTCTTGGGACTCATGGCAAGATATATCATAACAAATTTTATGTTCAAATAGCCAAAAATCCCAAAACAAATGTAATGCTTTACAAAGAATTCAGGCGCGATACTTACTAGGCAGGAGACACTGGTAAACTGAGGCGCAATCACCATGCCACCACGCGCTAGGTCAGCCCATACGTATATCAACAAACTCCTTTCCCGAGGCAAAGTTTGTAACCCGATTCAAATTTTTCGAAGAAATTAGGCTCGTAACCCGAAAAGTTCATAAATATTTATTTGTAAGCCGAGGTGTCACTATATTTAACTAAAAAATTAAACTCGGGATTACTTTCAACCCCCACCCCTTTTGCTCTACTCCATCGCCACCTACCTTCACCCCCCTCTATGATGTACTCTTCCATAGACACCTACCTTTGCCCCCTCCTCCCCTCTACTGCTCCATCATCACCTACCTTCACACCCCCTCCCTTCTCCTCCTCCATCGTCACCTTCCTTTCACCCTCCTTTCACCCTCAGTTATGATGTACTCTTCCATAGACACCTACGTTCACTGCATATAATGCTCCCCTCTACTCCTCCATCGTCACCTACTTTCACCCCCCCCTCCGCTCTACTCCTCCAGGGTCGCAGACAATTTCACGAGCGTGAGAACTACGAGTTCTCTAACCACTCTCACACTCCTACTCTCTCACCAGTGAGGGGGAGGGAAGGAGGGAGGAAATGAAGGAAGAAAGGTGGAGGAGAGAGAATAGGCAGGGGGGAGGAGGGCCTAGATACATTTCTTCCATATTGATAGGTAGACTGAGGGAGAGCTGCTTGCCAAGAGCCCTATCAGACAGGCTTCCTATTCCTCAACCCTCCCTAATATGCCACATCCTGGTCAGGACAACTTGCTCGATTGTTATTCTTGGTGTGACTCGAGAACTGACCTCGAGGCGGGGCATGGGCATGGATTATCTCCCTGGGGCACACACCTCCCTGCCCCAGCTCTCTCTCTCTCTCACATAATCTATCAAGGGTCTAACATGAGGTCATTGTGCCTACCAGAAGTGTATATGTCCAAGGCTGGCCACCTGTCTGGACCATTCAAATGTATAAACACGTAATTAGTCTATTAAAATTATATATAATGCTACAATTATAAATTAATTTGTTCATGGTCATTCGTTTATCAGTATTTTAATATGAGGTATATATACGCATGTATGTATACGTTGACGTACACATATATGATTATGTGTATGGAATGATTATGATTATGTGTAATCATATATGATTATATCTAATGGAATGCATTAGTAAGTGATGTGGTGGAGGCTGACTCCATACACAGGTTCAAGTGTAGATATGATAAGAGCCCAATAGGCTCAGAAACCTGTACACCTGTTGATTGACGGATGAGAGGTGGAACTAAAGAGCCAGAGCTCAACCCCAGCAAGCACAATTAGGCGAGTATATGAACGAATGCACATGTACACTTTCAAATGAATTAAGATACCTTGAGATACACAATGACTTAGTTTAAATAGTTTAAACACATTATGGTACTGATTTTGACATGCTGATGTCTGGAAGGGAGAGGGGGTGTGGGGGGTTATTGTCTGAGGTGGAGGACCAGAGGAGGGGGTCAGTGGAAGGATAGTGGCTGGAGGGATGCCATTGTTCTAATGGTTATGAAAACAATTATTGATGGCAGGAATTCAGTGGGTGTGTGCTTCACCCGCACCATCACCATACTGTGCCCTGCTACAACCCCCCCCCACTCCACCCATGCTGTGCGGGGCGTATTACACATTATGGGATAACCGACTGTCTGTCCATTCCTGTCTGCTCGTTATGCTGCCCTTCCTTTTGAAAATTGTCTGCTTTATCGACTTCCTTCAAGACCACACGTTAGCCTCTTATCACGCCCTCTTACCACTCTCAGGGAGCCGGCTCTTCTATACAATAGTTACCACTCAGTCCCCAAGGTGAAAGTGTCCGGGCATATGACTTGTTACGTGTACTTATTTGCGATTCCTTTGGGCTGTCACGTGTGGTGATTAGTGTTGGGTAAGGCTAGGCCAGGTCAGGTCAGACTAGGCCAGGTCAGACTAGGCTAGGTAAGGCTAGGCCAGGTCAGGTCTGGTCAGGTCTGGCTAGGCCAGGTCAGGCCAGGCCAGGCTAGGCAGGGTCAGAGAAGTAAAGCGGCAGGTACTTACGTTTCCGAGAAAGTAGCTGCGGTAGTATATTGTTGATTTAGATTCGACGACATCCTAAAGCTAGTAGGTGGCGGCCTCATCGCTCTCGAACTTCTTGTTGTTGTAGGGGATACGAGGCACACCCAATATCCCCCTTACATTGATCACATCGCACACTAATATTTTTACTATTTCGGACACCAGATTTGTCTGTTTCGTATATGTATAATTGTTCAATATTAAAACCACAATAGAATGCTCTTAACAGTTACAATTTTCAACTTAACAGCCATATAGTTGGCAAGAACGCCGCCCGCCAGTGTAGATTAAAGATTAAATAATAACTAGATTAAAGTAAGATTATGTTTCTATCTTTCTTGAGACGTATAAAAATCTTACGTTTATTAACGATTCTGCGTGAAATAAGCATTGTTCTGAGATGAATATTGCGGATATATGGGTCAGATTCCATTAAGGTTCGGAACAGTAGACCCTGTTGGAATATAACCAGTCTGTCAATCGGGTCAACCCATGTGTTGCGTTTCCAAAAGGGTCGCCCATGTTAGAATCGGTGAACGCCCTAGTAATATTGTTGAAAACATCTTAATAACTTATTAAACCAAAGGTCTTTTTATGTCAGAAGAACGGCAGAAACTGGATCTATATATGAAAACTCTTTCAGGACAAAATTTAAAGTAAAACTAAAGATATTTGTAGTTGTATAAAAGTTGCATTTTTCATCGGTCGTAGAGCCGGAAATCCGCAATATTCATCTCAGAACAATGCTTATTTCACGCAGAATCGTTAATAAACGTAAGATTTTTATACGTCTCAAGAAAGATTGAAACATAATCTTACTTTAATCTAGTTTTACATAATCTAGTTTTACTTTAAATTTTGTCCTTTTTGATCAGTTTTTGATCAGAAAAACATAAGAAAAACAGATAATTATTCATGCACTCAAAGTAGATCATCAAATGTCATAAAAAATCCAGCACTGACTTTTCTTTTTTTTTTGCAGGGATATTCCTGTGCGGGCCCTAAGCCTCTGGCTGGCCCACTAAATGTTGTTTGTTTCTGTTTTACTTGGGCGGAGTATAAGTATTTATGACTCGTATGGTCGCTTCAGTAAGAATTTGTCCCACGTGTTTAACAACTTCTGCTCTGTTGAATCTAAGTTGAAATCTTAATGGGTTTGTAACTCTGCACTGTGTAGCATTGACTAATTTTCCTTAGGGATACTATCTCTAGTGGCCTCGACGAGGACAGGAAGCCAGTGGCTAGTCAAAAGGTTTCCCCCCCCCCTATTTGTCCTGATGATTTTATTGAGCTAAATTTTTAATTTCACCAATGCTTTGGCATTTGCAGCTTTGTCTGGTAGGCAGTTCCATTGCTTTATAACCCTATGGATGAAAAAACATCTCCTGTTTTTGTCCTACATTGTGGCTTGTTGAGCTTGAAACTGTTGCTCCTTGTTTGTGACTCTTGGAACCTGGTGTGGTTCCCATGGTTTGGATGCTCCCATGTGGGTAGCCAGGGAAGCTACTGAGGGACCCACCAGAAAGAAGTGTTGCATTATATTAACACTGGATTTTTGTTTGTACAGTAGCTTTTGTGGTTTGTATAGGTATACTGTACTATACTGCTCAACAAAATACCAAAGATCACTATATCCTTCATGATATCTATAAGCCAATTGTTGTGACAAAAATATATTTTCTTTATTGAAAGGAAAAATAATTAGAAGGTATATGATGATTTAATGCGATACATTAATTTATTAATATTTTAAATCTCTAATTACTACACCTTACGCACACCTAGGTATGCCTATGATTTTCCAATAACATTGTGGATTTCTAGGGAAAGAAAGTTGGTTATTTTATTTTGTTGGAAAGGAAAGGTTGGTTGGAAAGTTGATCCATCAACACACTTGGTTGATAAAGGATCATATTTCTTGCCATGCTGTTAACATTATCAGTAAAGGTAATGAAGCATTTTCACATGTGTAAACACATGTTGATAGATAACCTTTAGTTTTAAATTGTTCAGCTTGACTGTACTGTACTGTATGTTAAGTGTGTAAAAAATAATTAAAAACCTTTTATAGATAGCATTTAGTAAACAAATTTTGCAATTGCAGGAAAGTTTAATTATGGAAACTAGTACACTAACACCTACTAACAAGGATGTGCTGCACAAGAGGGTATCATCATTCCAGGGACTCTCAAAGAGTTTCAGATTTCTATCATACATCAGCCAACTAGGGGTGAGTTGTTTATAACAAGTGTCATTTTACAATATTAATAATTGAAATATGATGATCAAAAAGTTATTATATCCAGGATCAAATTCATCACATCATTAGGACTCTCCAGTAGGACTACTTTATTTTTCATGGGACATAATTTTTGTTTAGGTTTGTGCTAATTGTGTGAAGTCTGGTACATGCCTTTGCATATCAGCTTACATTTGTGTACATTGGTGTAAGGAAGATGCTTAAAAACCTTAAATCTGAGGGTGTTTAAATTAATTCTCTCTCCTTGTGGTTAGAAGAAATGGAAGCAGCACATCACATTCACATGAGGATGAGCTAATCTAGGTTAATATATTTGAAATATGCTTGTGATGGATAGTTCTCAAAAGCCTGGTGTGTTTGGCTATTACTTGGTGGTACTAGAATTAATCTCTGGTAGCTATCGGGGCTTACTAGAAAAGGACGTTTGATTACAGCACACTCGGCACTTAATTTTTGTGCTGCACTTTAAATATTTGTATTAATTTTAATATTATAATATAAAATACAGTATAGTACTGCATAGGTATTGATATTATATTTTATACTGCAGGCACAGCTTAATTCGTCATCCAGTGTCACAACCCATCCAAATCCACAGGTGAGTGTTTGTGTGTGTGTACATGTCTGTCTATATTCATGTGTTTGTGGTGGAAGTTCCTGAGCCAACTTCATAATTCTTAATTGATTGGCACCTAGGGTTTGCATGTATTTCTGTATGGCCACCTAAGTGACTCTACATAACTTATGCACTGGTGGTTACCAGATAGACTTGCACAAGGTATCAAAGACTCGTTGTCTACAGAGGGCAAGGCCCTTGCAATTTCCTGTTGCTCCATCTACATATGTAATAGGGAGGAACATGGGGATCAGAGATCAACCCAATACTGAGGCTGACATGGCCAAAAGAGCACTACCAAAATTTAAAACTGCTGAATAAGTGACTCCAATATCTTTCAGTTCAATTTACCAGTGAGTGTAATAGAACATCAGGAAAAAGAGAGGCTAATAGATTAATGGGAAGTGCCTTGGATTATGTGGCCTGCACCTTGGATCACCAGGTCTGTGTTATGGATACCCAGGGTGAGTGTCCCAGATTCCCAGGCGAGCCACCCTGGATTTCCAGGCACACTGCTTTGGATTGCCAGGTGGGCTCATCTCCAGATGTCCTGGATTGCTGGGAAAGTGTTGGTATTCTCAAGGGAGGTGTGTTTACTGGCTTGTCTGTGAGGCTTGTCTCCCATTTTGACTGCTGCTGCCAACAGCAGTTAGCTTACTGTGTACCCCGATACTTATCCTTTTAGTGGCAGTACAAAAATATGTCATGTGGATGTTGTTTGACATGGGTTTTTAGATTTATCTGTGCACCTCATATTTAATTGTAATGATTAGTAACAGTGCATGCACTGCAACTGCCATGCATGACAATGAGAGATTACACATAAAAACCAGGTCATTTAGATCATACTTCACATAATTTTACACAGTGGATATTACAGGGATAACAGAAGTTTGCTGTTTATGACTTCATGCTACATAGCTTGTATTCTCATCATCTCACCTGCTTGTTTACTTCCTGTTTTCCAGAGGGGTTACAGTTCCCAGTGGTCCCCCATGTCAACTCTTTTTTCCTACACTGAAAGATGCTGGGGCGAGTCTTCCATGCATTTCTTTGTTGAGAAGACATCTATGGTTTTTATTCTAACTCTTAAGCCTTGGCTGTTCCTTATTTGTTCCAGCTTTGGATTTTTCTCTTGTCCTGTCACCAGGGTTAGTGCTCACCAGGGACCATTGTTCTGTGGGGGAGTGGGTCTTTTCTTGATGCATCTTGGCTTGGACACCCAGGTTCTGGGGTTTGCTTGAAGGTGTCTTGCTTTCTTCTTGTTCTTAGGGAGGTGGTACTCTGGAGATAATTGCTTCAAAACCATCACATAGTTAATGCTATTATCTACTGTCTATCCATGGTTATGTTAAGTTTTGTTAAGTTAGGTTTTATTAGCAGTGTATTTTATTAAGCAGTCCCTGTGGCAAAGTGGTTACATACTCGTCTGGCATTTTGTGAGCGCCTTGGCCTGGGTTCGTATCTTGGCTGGGGAGAATTCACTGGGTGCTAATCCTTAACTGTAGCCTCTGTTCACCCAGCAGGGAATGGGTACCTGGTTGTTAAAAAATTTGTTAGGTCATATACCGGGGAAAATTAGGATTTCGGACTTGCCTGAAATGCTACTTACAATTCAACCAATTTTTCACACTTCTTCTTTAGATCATTGTTGTCAGCAGCAGTGGCATAACACAATAATAATAATAATACTTGTAATAATAATAATAATAATAATAATAATAATAATAATAATAATAATAATAATATTATTATTATTATTAATAATAATAATCAAAGACATTATGCATCTGAAGAAAATTCTTTTTTTCACTGCTCAAGGATAGCTTATCTAACGTTAATAAAAAGTGCTCAGTGGTGACCCCTTCAAGTGGCACCTAGGGCATGTGCCATATTTCCCATAATGGGTTGTCAGGTTTAGCCAGCCAATGATGTGTATGTATATTTCACTATCACAGCTTTGTTTGCAAATATATTACAGCCACTTTCAGGGCTAGAGGATTATGGCAGTCCCACTGAGTGTTGGTCTTTCATTGTCTCTTTAATGTCCTGTGCCCTAAACATGAATGTGTAGTGCTTCAATGCTACTTTTCTCTTCTTCCCTTGAGTATGCTCCTCTTCCAACCAGATCCTGGAGAGTTGGGGCAGATGTAGCTTGCCTTTTCCACCTATTGACTGGATTTTATAGCATTTTCATTTTTTCACATTGAGATTTTTTATGGTTTTGCTTCGTTGTTCAACTTTCTGTGGAACATTCTTTCACATTTGCGAGATAGTCTTTGATTCCCATGTCTTGCATCTTTGGGGTATACAGGAATTACTAGTGCTGTAAACTCTGGGGAGCTACTCTGGTGTTGCATAGAAATTATTATGTCATTGCACACTGATCTATTTTGTATGCATGGCTTTTTCTCACAATATGAATAACTTGATAACGGTACTTATGATTAGCTCAAGTGTGAATGCAGGGTTATCGTCTTGAGATGATTTCGGGGCTTAGCGTCCCCGCGGCCTGGTCCTCAACCAGGCCTCCTTTTTGTTATACATCCCAAGGAAGCAGCCTGTAGCAGCTGTCTAACTCCCAGGTACCTATTTACTTCTAGATGAACATGTGCATCAGGGGGAAAGAAACTCTGCCCATTTGTTTCCGCCTCCACTGTGGATCGAACCCGGAACCTTAGCACTATGAATCCCACGTGCTGTCCACTCAGCTGTCAGGCCCGTTATGAAACGGGGTCATGCTATAATATTAATGTGTTTATTAATTACTGTATTACATTTTTTAATGTCTTTCGGTACTTTTAGAAACACGAGCAGACCCATTATCATTTTGTAACACTTTACTATCTGTTTTGAACAGGCCTGTGGTATATTTGAGACTGATTACACATACCAGAACCCACCAGCACCAGCAGTTTTAAGCGAGATCCACAACCTGATACAAACAGTTGTAGCCGAAAAGGAACTGTTGCTTGAAGAGCTACAGAAACTTGACCACCTGGCTGAAGAAAAGGTAATCGACTTTGGATAAGATAATTCATGAGTTTTAAAAAAATATGAAAACGATGTTGAGAGAGGTAATTAACATATCAGTTATAAATAGCTAGGAGGCAGGACATAAAAGGCTAAATCCCACTCCCCAGTAATCACTGATAGGTAAACACTTGAAAAAGGCATTTTATTACATTAAATGCTAGATTTCTGGGGGGAGCCCCGTCGGGTCCCCGGAGCTTTACCAGGCTGATATGCTAATGTCAGACTTTGGCATCAGTCATGTGTATGGAGTTCTAGGGCCTACTGGGGACCACGACCAGAACCTGGCCCCCTCAAGGGGGCCAGGCAAGGGGAGCATGGCCTATAGAAACCCCCGTGTGGTTGGAAGCATTCTATGTCTGCCATCAACTGGGTCAAGCATCCAGAAAGGTAAGCATTCCAAAACAAACCCCTATTCTGGTTAAAATTGCTACCAAAAGCCAAACTAGTGGATAGAACTCCCCAACAGAAAACAAGCAAACTAGTATGACGTCACACGTCACCGCGCCGCTGTCTGCGCAGCTCCCCCCTCCCCGGGAGGGGGAAGGGGGAGCCCCAGACCTCCCACGCCGGCTATCCACCCATCAGTTCTTCGGCAGATGCTATAGGCACCGGTTGTGTGCTCCGGCTCCAGTAGTTGTTTCAGCACTGTATCTAGCGTGTGGTACAGTGCTGAACACCACCGGTCTTCTAGGTGGTGCGTGAGCCGGGAGTGAGTCTCCAGTACTTGGGCTGCATGCGCCTAGGATTCCCTTCCCTAGGTGCCCTGTAAGTACTGCCCTTGGGGCTTGGGGGCCACCTTCCACAAGTTCCTTGGGTTCTGCCCCTGCTAGGCCGTTTACTGCTTGGTTTTTGGCCGTTCTTTGTGTGCTCGTGGGTTCTGTCTCCCTTGTTCGCCTTAGGGTAAGGGGCAGTTTTGCACTGGTGGGGCGCAGGGTACTGTGCAGCTTGTCTCCACCAATCATGGCGGCTGGCTCTGTTCCGTTTGGGTACGCTGCCCTCTTGCGGGGTTTTCTTTTTCTTTTTGTTTTTCTACCTGGTGGGGGGTCTGCCTTCATTCTTGCCCCTTGTGTCCCTTGCGTTATGAGTATTTTTCTGGTGGTTTCCCCTGCTAGGTCCCCGTGAGTGTACACGTCCCGGGGGTTCAGCTCTTAGAAAGTTATTTGGTAGCTTTGGGTGCCGGTTAGCAGTACCCTGCCTGGGATTACCTGAGTGCGAATCCTCTTATAGTAAACGCTCGGGACCCTGGGAAACCCCTGGGGGCGAGTGGGTCCGATGGATGTGACCCCAGAGTCCACCCTCGCTTCCAGCGAGTTTGAGGGTTGCTCTCACTCCTTGTCTCAGGGTGACTCTGTTTTGCCTCCGTCTTCTGCCTGTGGGGTCGATGACACCTTCGATCCAAAGTCCTGCGAGTTTTGTTGCTCGTTGTGGCTTGGTTACCCGGTTGTGCTGACTAAGCAGGTGCGGGCAGCAGGGGCATTGCACTTTGAGCCTTGGTGGTGGCAACGCTCTCGTTTGTTTGCTCCCCGGGAGTCCCGGGGCTGCCCCGTTTTGGTTCATGTTGGGACTTGGGGGTGTTGGTTGCTTCGGTTCCTTCCACGCCCCCTTGTCTTTCCCCTGGATCCCCCCTTCCTGCCTACATCCGGTTCCTTACCGTCTGTGGGATCTGGGCGGGGTTTTGATGGTTTTGGGACTCGGGCAGTCTCGGGGAATTCCCCTCCCGGGGTAGTGATGGGGGCATTTGAGCCTGTTCCTCCAGCCGTGTTGTAAGAGTCTGCCAATGGGCTCCCTTCCTTAGTATTTTCGTGGCTGCCCCGGTTTTCTGGTACAGCCGGGGCTTTGAGGGGATGGCTCGGCCCCGGGGCCTGTCGTGTCGGTTCCCGGGGCTGGTGTGGGGCTGACTTGGGGGCTTTGGCCCCGTAGGACCCCGTGGGTTTTTTTTCTCCCCCTCTAGGCGGGGCTTGTGGTTACGTGGAGTGGCGTTTTTCCTCCCCACTCGCTGTACTTGTTGTTGGACGTCAGCTCCTCCCCGGGCTTGGTTCCTTGGCCTTTGAGTCGGTTGGTTCCGTCCTGTGGGTGGATGTTCCCCCCTTTTTGGGACGGTGTCTTCGTCATGTTTCCCCGTTCTTGGGGTTCTACGTGACTTCTGGTCTCGGGTGGGACTGTGCCTTTGTGCGCCTTCGGGACTGCTGTTTGCTTCTGTGTTCTCGAGGGTTCGGGAAGGTTTTTCACTACTTCCCGTATTATTGGAACGTCTGTCAGCTCCTAGTCCGGGTTGCCGTGTTGGGCCACTTGTAGCCCGGTTGGGCTGCTTGTGGCCCAGTTGGGCTGCTTGTGGCCTGGTTGGGCTGCTTGTGGCCCGGTTGGGTACTGTGCAGCTTGTCCACAGGTACTAATGTTATAGGGTTCGAGCTAGTTTTGGGTGAATCAGTTATTTCTTTTAAATTGTTTGCAGAGGTTGGCTGTTTTAATGCTTCATTTTCTGTAGACCTTGCATTTGTTCATAAAGCTTTGCTGAGTTTCTGGATGTTTTTCTGGTGGGGTGGCATATTTTCACTTGCTTCCTGTGCCTCTGTAAGAAGATGAGGTTCTGGCTCTGACCCCGGTAGGCAAAACACAACTCCTGTGATTGATGTAGCCCATTAAATTGGGGGAATCTCAATGAGATAGCTTCAAGAAGCAACCACAGCTCTACCACCAAAGTGTTTCATCACATTCAGTGCTAGGTTTTTAATACTAAGAATTAAGTTTTTAAGAAACATTTTATGAATAACCCTTGGTTATTCTTATTTTATTTATTTACTTGGTTATTTTAAGAATAACCCTTGTTATTCTTAACATAGCTGTAAGCTCTTTCACCCTTCCTACTTAATAGTGAACGTATGAATTATTTTGCCAGTAAGGTTAAGGTAAAGAACTGGATAGGTAACCTCATAATGTACATATAACCCAGCCCTTGACTTGAGGGATTTGAATAAGCCTTAATCTTTCTTTTCCTGACAGGGTAGACCCACATCCATAATATTTCTGTGCATTAATCTCAATATATTCAGCAAGTTAATACCTGTGTTAAATTTTCTATTTACCAATTAGATAATAATAATTTACATATTTTTGAAGCTTAATGTTCATAATGTTGTTCTCCATGGCAGGCGGAGTGTGAGTGTCTAGAGGGAAAAATAAACCAGTTACAAAAGAAAATAACAGATAATGAGAAACTGTGCAACCAAATGCCACAGTTGAAATCCAGCATCTTTAAATTAAACAAACTTGAACAGTAAGATTTATTGTTTTTAAATTGATTTTTTAACATGTAAAATACTTCTCATCCTATGCTAATTTATATATAAAATTTATAGCAAATTTCTGAGCTATGCCACTATGCTTTCAAAGGCAAAGAACCTGACCTCTAGACAGGTGGACAATCTACAGTATATTGATGCAGTAGAGATCTTCTCAAACTCTCCCTGCAGGGTGATGCTGATACTAGGGAAACACTGGACAATCCTTTATCTATCCAAATGTGTTTTCTGCTCTTTTTCTCTTTCCTGGCAAGCCCAGGCTTGCTAGGGCTTTTCAGGTCACCTCTTCCACCTTCAGGTTTCAGTGGTGGCAGATGGGGCCCAGTTTTGGGTTGTGGTGTGCCCTCCTGGCAATTGCTTGCATGCCTGTGTCCTTCTTGTGAAATCCTTTGAGACCCACTTTGTGGCTGGGATTCCTGGGTGTTTCTTTACTTTTTTTATCTGGTGCTCTTTGGTATTTTGTCCATGTTCCTGCCTGGTCCAATTCTGTGAGAGAGTGCTCTCTCAGCGCAAAAACTTATTGCTTGCATAGCAAGCACGGGTGCTTGCAGGAGGCAACTCCGTTATTTGGAATCCAGAGTTGCCCAAGTTTGGGATCAAAGTACTCCGTACATCGCCACGTGTACAATGCGGTCAACAGTTGCGACCTGGGTCACCTGGGTCAGCTGCAATGGATAATGCAGGACTCCGTTACCAGGAGTAGGATACTACCCAGTCAGTGGGGTAATTTTAACTAGTATGGTAGTGGGGGGTGGACACGAGGACTCCCCTCACAAAACCGTTGGGAAGCCGGACTACAAAAGCCCCCAACCCCCTCTGAAGCAACTTACTTGTGTTGTTGTATGTCCTATTGGCATTGAGTAAAGTGACGTAAATTACTTGTGGGTGTGTTATTGAGGCGATTGTCTTTGTGACATTGTTGTGTATGCATTTTCATATGTTGATGTACTGTAGTGTGTTGGTGAAGTAGTTGATTTGACAAGGGTGTACACAAAGTGTTTCAGGTTAGTTCATTGTTGTTGATGACCTGTCCAGTGGGTCTAGACTTTGTGTGTGTCTATACACCTGTCAAGTGGTGGGTCAAGGAGACCTACTGAAAAGTGGTAGTTGTCAGATTTAAAGTGTCTCTTGATTTAACGTAAAGTGTGAGGCTGTGTATAAGTCATTAAGTTGTTGAATAAGTTGTTATTCTGTTTACACAGGCCCTTATGTCATTCCCTCATTCTGCAGTACTGCCCCCATTCATTACCTTACTTACAATTGTTCTGAAAAGGCACTTGAGCTGGTTCAGGCTCCAGCTCCTAACCGCAATCGCTGAAATATCAAATTCGGTGTGAGGACCCATCCTCTACCAGCTTTATTCATTGCAAGCGAGTTCCAGTTCCAGAGTTCCGGACTCTCACTGCGTCAGAGTCCGACACAGTGAGAAAAGGACTTGTGGTGCATCGTGGAGGGGAAGACCACCTTGGTCTTCATCCTTTTCCTGTACTATGGGATCTTTGGCGTTTACTCTCGCCTATCTCTCTCCTTTCGGATTGCTCATTCAACACATCTGGCCTCCCTGTGTAGAGTCTGGGTATGTGGTTACAATCGACCTGAAAGGATAATCTCACATCTGGCTTACAAATTTGGGGCTAAGGGGAAGGCACTTAACAGTAAATAAGCTCCAGTCATAGCCAGAGGACAGAATCAGTAATCTCACAAGTTCCTTGTCTGGTTGTCACTCATTGGTTATTCTTGCATGCTCTTTGTGTTGCTTAGGTGTTTGTTCTACTGCTTCACCTTGTCTCTTATCACTGGGTCTATATTCTGGCTCTTGGTTCTTCCTGTGATTTGTTCTGTTCAGCTTTTCAGCTATCTTTCTTCATTTCCTGGTGTGGGGCATTTGCTACTTTAGCAGTGTTCTTTGCTTCATTGTCAAAGGCTGCTGCCTAGGCTTTTGGTTTTTAGCAATAACACTGGATGTTGGTTTTCACTTTTGATTGGGTGTTCAAAACCTCACTGTGCTTGTATGGTGCTTGGGTGTCTAGTAGACCTTATTTTCTGAAGGGCAAAATGGTGGCTCCCTGCTGCTAGATGCACTGAGATAGCTCCACACTGTTAAGTCACATCAGCCTTTGTGAGTCATTAAAAACCTACTGGGGATCAAAGGCCAAAATATTGCTCACCCCAAAGAGGCAGAGAGCGCAGGTGATAAATGATCACTTACCAAGAAATCAAGTTCCCAGAGAGAAGCAAAAGATACAGGTGACGGTGGAATGAACATTTAGCTGAAAACGAAAGGGAACAAAGGATACATTATTCTGGATCGAGAAAGCAGTGCAGTTAGGAGTACTGTATCAGAGAAAGCTGGATGGGAGTAGGCAACGGAATAACTGCAGAATTGACCAGGATGAGTCAATTGCTGCAGGATCCCTATTAATTGCTGTTTGACCTATTTAGCAAAGCACTTATCACCAGTGTGGAATCATTACAAATTTCGTATAACAATTGATGTTTTAGGCATGTTTATTAGTCGTGTCTAATCTTTCCATACAGTTAGATTCTGAACAATATTAATGCTTAATTTTTTTCTGCAGCAATATTGACACATACCAGAGAGGTGAGATGCTTATCCTAGAGCAGGAGGTACAAAATCTGCAAGTTGCTCAGGAAAAGTGGCTCAACATGACAAATTTCAATATGGCTTCTCTACAGAGCATTTTACAGGAGAGTCAAACAAAGGTAAGTGTAAGAAAGATTAATGTTATGTATATGCTTACAAATTTGATCTATGTAGTTTAAACCTTACATATTTTAACCCACTCATTCTGACAGAATTAGGCAGCCAAGACATTGGAAAATGCACTATGTACAGTTATACATATTGTGGAATGCTAAGAGCAGAGTAAAAGGTTTATGAAGAAGTATTCAAATGGGAGGAAGGTTAGTGAAGAAATGTGCGAGTTGCTTAAGATCAGTGATAGGAACTTGACATGAATGCTCTTCTAAGAATGTTAAATTATAACATTATATTATAAAGTTCGGCTTTCAGTAGCAATATTTTAATCAGAATAGGGGTTTTTGGGCGCCTTTCTAGGTGCCCATCCTGGTCGATGGCACATAGAATGCACCATAATCACATGTGCATTTTTATAGGCCATTGCTCCTCGTGCCTCTCTGAGGGGGCCAGGTTCTGACTCATGGTCTCCGGTAGGCCTAGAACTCCATGCACATTGACTGATGCGAAAGTCTAATATATCCACATCAGCCTGGATAGCTCCGGGAAGCCGAAGTGGCACCCCTCAGAAAAGTATATTGGGAGGAGCCATTTTGGTGAGGGAGGTGGTGTCATCTGCTGGTGTGACGTGTCATGCTGTGTAGGGTGGCCACTATGATGTTTGGACACCATACCAGCTTAGTTGTACAGTTATGGTGAACAAAACATGTTGAGACTTATATAAAATGCGGTATATAGTATAATAACAGCAAAAACACTGTTTGATTGATCATAGAATATATTATACATGTCACATATATGAGCCCATAATTATGAGCATACAGTAGCGATGTTCCACACATTGAACTATATGAAGAATGTTAACAGATACATTGTAAAAAATTTGAAGAAAATTAATAGGTACATTACTGTAAAATTCGAGAAGTCTCAACAGGTACATTGTAGCATAATTTGAGGATTAATTCTAGATACATTGTAGTAAAATTTGCATTCAACACAACAATCATGATATAAGATGATAGCAGTAATTACAGTGGTGGTGATGTATGGCTTAGGCACATATATTGGAGGAGTGGGTAGCACAAGATACAGTGCAAGTTTGCAGCACTGGTAGGAAACTGTGTGGATGAAATTAGGTACTTTTTGTTTATACTTTTGAATAAGGCATAGGTTGGACAGCTTTTTAATTCAGTAGGAAGTTAGTTCCATAGACTAGGTCCCTTTATTTGTATTGTGTTTACACAGATTTAGTTTGAATCTGGGGATATCAGAGATATTTATTTTTGGTGTGGTGATTATGGGTTCCATTACATCTGTCAAGGAAGAGTTTCAGATCAGGATTTGCATTTAGGAACAAAATTTTGTAGGTTTAAAGGCACAAGAGAATGTGTGGAGTGAGTTAATGTTTAGCATGTTTAGTGATTTAAACAGAGGGGCTGTGTGTTATCTGAAAACAGTTTGTTATTGTTCTGATGGCAGATTTTTGTTGGATGATACTATGTATAACTATAGTCCACATAGGTATACAAAAATTACTACAGAAGGATGGGTTGAAATATACATGCAATTTTAATTGAATGTGTTATTAAATAATATTAATTATAAATAAAAATTGTGAATGGATTGAAAGATAATTAAGGTAATTATGGGGAGAAAGTGCTATGCCAGTATTATTATATAGCACTTGGAAGGAATATGCAAACATGGAGCTGGGATAGCACAGAGGAAAGGAGTGGTGCCCAACCACTTGAACAATCAGGGAGTGAATGCCGACCTGCAAGAAGTGAGACCTATGCTGTACTGACCAGTTCAAGTGGTTATGAAAGTGTTAATTATTGATTATGTATAGTGTGGAAATTTGTTAAACCTGTGTACACCAGCTGAATCCCATCATGGGTACATACCCCCTGAACAGTGGCCACCCTAAATGTTTATATAATCTAATCTCTTAAGAGTACTTATTGCATCCTTAATTTTCAGTGAGGCTGTTTTGTACATTCTGACATGCCTGTTTTCATACGGAATTATTTTGGATTGCAGATATAGGTCTAGTTCCTCAACATTTTCTATATATAATTTTTAAAGCTTTTGAGTATACATTCTTCAGATAATACTTGTAAATTCATACAAAAATTGGTATTTCTTTCTTGATCAGGAGTTGCAGTTGAGACATGAATTGTGGACAGATGAGGACATGGGAAAGCTTTCAGAATACAAAACTGGAAAATCAGAAGTGTCCATTGCTTCATACACAAAAAGGGTACGTTGAAAAGTTTTGTTCAATCATATTTGAAAATCCAGCTTCTATTACTGTACCCGTTTTCTCGGGGGGCCTTTTTGTGGCTCCCAATGAGTCACATCAGTCATAGGAGTCCTATTTGGTCTAATGGGAACCAAACCCATAACCAGGCCCCTCCCAGACTTCCCCTCACAGGGGCAGAGAGTGGGAATTCTTACAATCACCCACACTGAGAAAGCAGCCAGTAATCGAGCGAAGTGATACAGACAACTGCGTGGTTCACAAAATCGAAGCCAAATGACTCTTTTAAGCAGTTTACTCAAAAGTAGCTCATACGATTGTAAATGACTGTCAACAGGTGGTGGCCCAGGAGCTTCAGCTTTCCGCTTTGGCCAATATCCAGTACTGTTGCTGATGTTGGATCCATCTGACCCTGCTGAGCCGCCTCATCATAGCGAGTCTTACTTTTTTCTGGGGGAGCCCCTATGGCTCCCCGGAGCTATCCATGGCTGATATGGATATCCTAACTATTTTGCATCAGTTGATGTGGGTGGAGTTCTAGGCCTACCGGGGACCATGAGCCAGAACCTGGCTCATTGCTCCACGAGGAGAAATGGCCCATAAAAATGCACATGTGATTTGGAGCATTCTATATCTGCCATCAACCTGGACAGGCACCCAGAAAGGTAAGCGCCACAAAACAAACCCCTATTCTGGTTAACAACGAAAATCATCAAACGAGTGGACAGAACTCCCCAAAAGAAAAACAAGCAAACAGGCATGACGTCACATGAGCCATGCCGCATGTCTGTACAGCTTCCCCTCTTCCCGGGAGGGGGAAGGGGGAGCTGCAGACACTTGCTCCGACGATCCTCACCCCAGTTCCTCAGTGCTGTTCATTGTTTTCAGTGCTGCTCTTACGGTGGTCGTGCGAGCTGGGAGTAATATTCTCAGGTACTCGGGCTGTGTGTGCCTTCCCTGAGTGCCCTGTAAGTGCCACCCTCGGGGCTTGGGGGTTCCCTTCCACAAGTCACCTTGGGTCTACCTCTGTTGGCCTTTCGCTGCTTAGCGCTCGCGAGTGTGTAGTGGGTTTCCACCCTTGTATGCCTTGGGGTAAGTGGTAGTGTTTCACTAGTGGGGCCCTGAGTACTGCGTAGCTAGTTTTCACCTTCAACAGCGGCTGACTCTGTTCTCTTCGGGTACGTTGTCCTCTTGCGAGGTTTTTCTTTTCTTTTTGCCTGATGGGGGGTCTGCCTTGTGTTCTCCCTCTCTCTTATATTAGGGTCATTTTGTGTGGTGGCACCCCCTGCTTCAGCCTCATGAGTGGACACGTCCCGTGAGTTCAGCTTTTAGCAGTTTGCTTGGTAGTTTGGGGTGCCGATTAGCAGTACTCTGCCTGGGATATCTCTTAGCAGACCCAGTCTAGGGATCCTGGAAAACCCCGCGGGGGCACTTGGGTCTGATGGAGGAGACCCCTGCGTCTCCTCTCGCTTTGTGCAAGTTTGAGGGTTGCTCTGTCCCCTTGTCTCAGGGCGATACTCATAGTTTTTGTCTCCATCATGCTGCCTGTTGGGTCGGTGACACATTCAACCCCGAGTCCTGCAAGCTTTGTTGCTTGTTTGTGACTCAATTCACCCAATCTGATGATAATTTTCTTCGGGTGCAGGCTGCGCACGCATTGCAGAATAGGTTTAGGTTATTGCAACAGGCTCGGGTTGTTGCTTCCCCAGATGCCCCGAGGCTACCCCGCTTTGCCTATAGGGACTCGGACTTGAGGCTTTGGTCGCTTCGGCCTTGGTTCCATCTGTGCCCCCTCGTTCTTCCCCTTTGGCGGTTCATTCGGCCCCCACCCCCTCCTGCTTCCGGCCCCTAAGCGTCTGAGGGCTTAGGGGTCAAGGCAGGGTTATAGGTTTCCGAGACTCGGGCAGTTTCGGGGTGGCTACGGAGGCATTCGAGTCTGTTGCTGCTGCCATTGCTCCAGGGTCTTACCGGTGAGCCCCTTCTTTTCCAGCTCTTTCAGCTGCCCCAGCTTTTTCTTGTGAGGCCGGGGCTTTGGAGGACAACTCAGCCCCGGGGCCTGAAGTGGAGGTTCCTGGGGTTGGGGGAGGAGCTGACTTGGGGGCCTTGGACTTCGTTGGACTCCGCCTGAATTTTCCGTCCTTCTGAGCGGGGCTTACTGTTGCAAGGAGTAGGGTTTTCTCCCCCCCTCTGCATACAATTTGGACTTGGGTTCAGCTCCTCCCCCGGGTTCGGTTCTGTGTCCCTGCGGAACTGCGTAGGGACACAGAACCTGTGTATAGGTTAACCTGTGTATAGTCCACCACCATGTGTTGCATGGTGGTGGACTATATACACTTATGATTATTAGTTTATCATCCTGATCGCGGATCTCCAGCGCTATTATGTCAACTTCTCTTGGATTGGCAATCATTATTTTGTTTACCTTTAAGTGTTCTTTCACCAGCACAGCTATGCCACCACCTTGACTAACTAGTAGTCCCTTGGAAATATGAACTCATTTAAAATATCATTTTAAAGATTCGTCATTGTGAGTGCAACAATGTCTGGCATCTGCAGCTGTATTACATCACTTAACTCCAGCATCTTTGATCTCACTCCATGTTGGTGTATACAATTTTCAGGAACAGGTTCCCTCTCTCCTTATTCTTAACTTCCCCCTTTCTCTAGTGATTTTGTTGGTTTGCCTTGTAGAAAAAAGAATTGATTTCTGCTTCGTTCCTGCTCTCACTTAGACGTTTTGCCTCGACGAGGTTCAGTTTCAGCTTCTCTGTCTTCTTTTGAAAGATATCCTTTTAATAACCATTATTTCCCTTCATCATTTTGTAATTTCCTAACATTTTAATTTCCTCAATTTACTGATTATTTCTACATTATTGTGAACTATCATGTCCAATTTGGCAACTTGTTGTGTAGACTTTCTTTACTGAATCCAACAAATCTAGCTCTATTCTGTTTTTCTTCTTGCTGGTGGCCATTTTGAATTTCATTGTCTGCACTATGTTTATGCTATGCATAGTTTAAACTATGCAACTTTTTCTCATCTCTTTCACTTCCCCTGGCACATTCATGTTATCTCACATTTTTCAAATACACTACACCTATGTTTCCTTGGACACCACTCATGGTCATTAATCTTTTCTACGGTACTTAGGAATTTTAAATATCCTGGAGCTCCTCTGATGCAGGTGTTGACTCAGGGGTGACTGCCCGAGAAGTTTCCTCACGATCTGATTCATGATTTCCTGTGTGATCCTCATTTGATGCTTTTGTGGCTGGTTTGCCTCGTTGCTGTTTTTATTATTATTACTGTATTTCTATTCCCATGTGCTACCTGCCTCAGAGGGTACAGGTTATTGTCCCCAGTGAGCATTTAGTCTCAAAGGCATCAAGCATGGCTAGTTTGCCAGGTAATGGCAAGTGCATCAGCCGGGATGAGCTACAATGGTGATGCTCAGAAAGAGGTATTTCATTCAACTTTTTCCTTAATATTCTTTTATGTAATGCTTTCATCATAAATTTATAATTTCAATTTGCCTGAAAGGAAATTACTTTGTTTACTATTGTAGAATGATGATCAAGAAAAAGCTAGTAATGGGCGACTCAAGTTCATGCAGGAAGCCTTAGATGATGCTAGCAAAACAGCAAGTGCAGCAGGTGAGCTCTGTAAATTATTATCACATGCTTCCTCTAGTCTTAATTCAAATATTAGACATGAAAATGTCTAATACTCTTTCACCCAAATTTGTATAATTCTCAGGAGGCATTAGCTGAAGATACTCTAATTTTGTAACACGGTGATATAAAAATATATACAAATTTAAAATTAAATGAATCATATCAAGTTTTGTTCAATTTAGGTTGGTAATGATCCTTGAATGCATTGGTTAATACTCTGTATGTAAAGTTAATATGGATATTGTTTCCACTACACATTACTGAAATACATGAACAATGTTCACTTTGTAATTGTCATTATGTAATAGTTTTACCCAAAATACTCATTTAAATTATTTCAGTACATCAAGTAATACATTTAAATTCTTAATTTGTAATTTTTTTATTTATTTAATTGGGAGTAGTGCATGTTATTATGAGTTTGAGCTCTACAAAAGAATTAGTTTTTTCTAGAATGCATTACATTTAGTTGGTAATGAAATACTGTACATGGGTAATGACATTTAATTTGTAGATTTAAATAATTTTCTTTCAGTTCATTTTTCCAAGGAATTTTGGCAGTTCTTATTGAATATGGAAACTTGTAAAAATTGCTGGCTTATATTAGGCAAGTTCCAGAAGTTTTCCAATAACTTTCCCACATAGCTGTGTGTGTATCTTTTGTGTGTGTAATTAACACACACACACATTTTTTATTATATATATATATATATATATATATATATATATATATATATATATATATATATATATATATATATATATATATATATATATATATATATATATATATATATATATATATATATAATAAAATATAATTTTTTTCCAATCCATAAATGTATCTGTTCATTCTTTTCTTGCTTCCCTGTTTCAGTGTAATTTTTAAAACATTTGTAGTTTATGTTAAGCAAGCTGTAACATTGAGAATCTACTTTTATTTAACAACTTTGTGCACCAATGCCATTTTGTGGCATGTATGCCCTCTGAAGTCTTCCATCCAGTTTTATTTTAATTAGCAGCTATATTTTAAAGCAACTGCTTATCCATAATATAATTATATAAGTGTTTAGATTCTTTGTCTTATGTTTATGAAAGGCAAAAGTTATGATAAAAAAATTATATCATGGTTGAGAATATTTACAACTGCTTTAATCTTCTGACCAAAATACTTCTCAATCTGTAGTTATGCAATCTAACATGGCATGTTTTTTCAATAAAAATATATTTATATTTTATAGTATTAACTACCACATTCCCAAATACAGGGGATACCTTGGTTTAAGAATTTAATCTGTTCCTGGAGACAGCTTGTAAACCGAAGCTAATTTCCCCATAAGAAGTAATCGGAAATGAATTAATCCATTCCTGACTACCCAAAAACTTCACTTCAAACTAAATTTTTTACCTAATTCATCCAAATCCACACTACAAAAGTATGTTCAAGTTATTACTTACCCTTGCTGATGACTGCTGTTGGCATATGGAAGATGGTGAGGAGGGGGGAGGAGGAGAGGTGTTACTGTATGGAAGAAGAGTCCCCTTCCATTATAACATCAGGCAGTAAAGATCTTTCTGGAGTTGCCTGCACATTTTGCCTGCATACCACTAAGTCCTGGTTGTGGCTCACTGCTTGATTTTCTCACAATAAAATGATCCATTGAAGATTGTTTTTCCCTTCTTTGCAACATTTGTCTGTAGTGAGGCATCACATTGTCATTGAAAAGATTAATGCAATGGCCTACTACAGCTTTCTCTGGGCGAGTCGTTTCAATAAAAGTTTGCATTTCTTCCCACATCTGACACCACTTCCTAATGGTTGCGGAAGGGACACCTTCTGCCTCATCCTCCTTCATTGGAGAAATATCCTCAGCTGCCTCTTCTTGCTGCTTCTTTTGAAGGGCTTGGAGTTCTTCGGTGGTCAGTTCTTCATTGTGTTCTTCCACCAACTCCTCCACATCAGCACCATCCAATTCCAAGCCCAGCCCAAGCTTCCAGCAGAGAGTAACAATTTCCTCAACAATAGGCACTTCATTTACAGGCTCAAACCCCTCAAAGTCTAGTTCTGACACACATTCAGGCCACAATTTTTTCCAGCCAGAGATCAGGGTTCTTTGAGTCACTTCTTGCCAGGCTTTTGTCAACGAATTTTAAAGCACTACAAATGTTAAAATGGTGTTTCCAGAACTCTTTGAGGTTGAGGTTTGTTGCTTCAGTCACTTCAAAACATTTCTGGAAAAGTACCTTTTCATAACGTTTCTTAAAATTTGCTATGATTTTCTGGTCCATAGGCTGAATTAGAGGAGTGGTGTTAGGAGGAAGGAACTTTACTGTGAGAAAATTACTGTACCTGTTCAACAATGCCTGGAGGATGAGCAGGAGCATTGTCGAGGAGAAGCAGGGCCTTGAGTGGCAAATTTTTCTCCTGCAGATATTATTGTATGGCAGAGCACACCACATCATTCACCCACTCCGTAAAATAAATCCTAGTCACCCATGCCTTATTATTAGCCCTCCACATCACACACATTTGGTTTTTCTGCACACCATACTTTTTGAAAACCCTTGGATTTTCAGAATGATACACAAGCAAGGGTTTAATTTTCAAATCGCCACTCGCATTTCCACACAGCACAAGCGTAAACCTATGTTTCATAGGCTTGTGTCCGGGCAAGGATTTTTCCTCCTTGGTAATGTATGTCCTCTTAGGCAATCTTTTTCAAAACAGTCCTGTTTCGTCACAATTAAACACTTGTTGCGGTGGGTATCCCTCACCCTCTACAAACTCTTTAAATTCTTCAATAAATCTTTCAGCTGCTGGTTTGTCTGAGCTGGCAGCCTCCCCATGCCTCAACACTATGAATACCACTCCTTTTTTTAAATTTGTCACACCATCCCCCGCTTGCCTTAAAGTCTATCGTATCTGCACTCGTTCCAGGGGTTTTCTTTACAAGGTCTTCGTGCAATACCCTGGCTTTCTCACAAATGATGGCCTCTGAAACACTATCACCCGCTAACTCCTTGTTGTGTATCCAAATTAATAACAACTTTTCCACATCCTCAAGTATTTGTGGTTTTTGTTTCGTGATTGTTGATATGTCTTTTGCCACTTTAGCACTCATAATGTCCTTTTTCTTGGCAAGTATAGTGCATATATCGTTGACTGGATTTGTTGTACTGCCTAGCTAGTTCAACAACATGAGTACCATTTTAATGCTTCCAAATGATCTCTTGTTTTCCTCTACTGTCATCCTTATATGCGATTTCTTGCCTTAAACATTACCACTGGCTTTCTTGGGACCCATGGCGAGCTATATATAATAACTTTTATGCTCAAATGGCCAAAAATCCTACAAAAAACTATAAATCCTTGTGAAGAATTCAGGCGGGATAGTCACTGGGCACGAGGCACTGGTAAACTGAGGCACGATCGCCGTGCCACCATGCACTAGGTCGGCCCATACGTGTATCAACAAACTCGTAACCCGATGCAAATTTTCCGAACAAATCGGGCTCGTAACCCGAAAAACTCTTAAACAGGGACGCTCGTAACCCGAGGTTCCACTGTATTCCTAATTAATTATAAGCAGCGAGACTATGTGCTTCCCGATACAGTTATTGTAATTATTTTCATGTGTTTTTGCATTTCATGTACTGCAGTTTAATTTCTCCAAATGCATCAAGCGTATCTCCAATAGATCACTGCACACAATGGTCTCTGCCTTTACCTTATTTAATGCAAGTACATACTTCATTTTACTAATGGACAGCCACATTTTCTGGGTGGAGCCCCTAAGGCTCCCTGGAGCTATCCAGGCTGATATGGATATCCCTAGTTTTGGCATCAGTCGATGTGGGTGAAGTTCTAGGCCTACCGGGGATCATGAGCCAGAACCTGGCCCCCTCCCCCTCAGAGGCACAAGGAGCCTCTGAGGGGGAGGGGGCCCCCTATAGAAATGCACATGTGATTTGAGAGCATTGTATATCTGCCATCGACCGGGACAGGCACCCGGAAAGGTAAGCGCCCCAAAATAAACCCCTATTCTGGTTAAAAACGACAAAAATAGACAAACGAGTGGACAGAACTCCCCAAATGAAAACGTGCATGATGTCACAGGAGCTGCATGGCATGTCTGCGCAGCTCAGCACTCCCCGGTATGGGGGAAGGGAGAGCCCAGACCCTCGCGCCGGCGATCCACCCTGCAGTTCTTCGGCTGATGAGGATACGTATGGTTTTGTGACTTGTTGTGCTGTTCTCTGTTTCAGTACTGCTCTTATGGTGGCACATTTGATATTTTTTACTAGAGTTTATCACCATCTGTATGGTGATCAGGTGGCTTCCTTGACGGTGTCTCACCTGAGGGCTTCATCTTGGTAGTACTGTAGTATGAAGTTTCCTGGCGGTCCTTCCGTTTCTTTTTGACTCTTCGTCATTGTACAGTACTTCGCTTTCGGGTCGGGTGGTGTTGTCCTTTCTCTCCTGGTTGTTCTAGGACCGTCATCTTATGCCGAATACTGTCTCCTCATATCCTGGGACGCTGGAGGAGCCGCAGCAGCTTGCTTTCAGTATAGATGTTACTTCTGGGCCTTTTCGCAAGCTGTCTCGTGCATTGTTTCATCTCCGGCATGCTCAAGCGCCGCCTGGTCTTTGGACAGTGCTCTCCTATCTCTCTTCTCTTTGGTTTGTTGTGGCCCCTTCGGTCCAGGATTGTTTTTCTAAGGCTCTTTTTTTCCTGTTGACATTGGCCTCTGGGGATCGGGTTTGGAGCTTCATGCTCTTCTCCGGCGCAAGGGTTTCTGCCGTTTTGGTCATGGTAATAGGTTTATTCGTCTCCAGCTGTCTCCTCCTTTTCTGGCGAAGAATAATACTGCTGCTTTCCGGAGGGGGTCCTTTGGTTGTTGATGCTTAGTTGATCAGATTGGGGGTGTATCATGTGTTGTGTCCGGTTGCGGCCCTCCGCCGTTATTTGCGTGCCATGGCTTTTGTGTCCGGGGATGAGCTTTGGGTTGATCCGGTTTCCCTTCTTCTCTGTTCGTGGGTACAGGCGTTTTGGTATCATTGTGTTCGCAATAGAATTCCCTACAGGTGTATATGCATATAAGGTCCAAAAGCCCAGCGTGACTCCCCACAGCAAAGCCTAAATTCGGCAAAGTTACCAGTGAGTGCACAAAATCAGTAAAATGTGTATACTCGCTTCAGTTTTCTCGCCTTAATTCTTGTGCTACGTCGTTCATTTTGGTATCATTTTGTTCGCAATAGAATTACCTACAGGGGTATATGCATATAAGGTCCAAAAGCCCGGTGTGACTTCCTGCAGCATAGCCTGAAGTCGACCAACCATTACCTGTGAACGAGCACCAATTGACACGCTGCAGCCTAATATTTATACTCATTCAGTTTGAAAACATAAATTTTCGTGTTACATCTTTCATTTTGGTATCAAATTGTTCGCAATCTATTGGCAGGCATTTTAAAACTAGTCCCATAATAGCACAATAAATGGAATTTAAAAAAAATATTTTAATATTTAGACCACAAAAGTATTTATAATCTTTCAAGTGTTCTGACCTCCATTGTCAGGCTACATCTTCAATATTGTATCAAATTGTGTGCATTCTAAAGGCGCTTATTTTAAAACCACTCTCAGATTGATCGGATAAAATTTAAATTTTGTGTTTTTCTTAACAAATATTTTAAAATTATTGACGTATCGACGAGTCAACCGAGAGTACTAGGAAGAAAAATTGTTGACTATTCGGATAGTCAAAAGAGTGCGAAAGTTAAGTCTAGCCAGCCTGTGGTCTATCCTAGTGCCCACAACATTCGTAAGTTTGCTGCTCTTGCTGCCGTCTTTGGTAACATGTACTGAACTGACATTCGGGCACGGGGTTTTGGCGGTCGAACAGGGTCCTGGCTGCACGCTACCTTGTTTACCTTCCTGGGCCCGGTCGGGCCTGTGTCGCTTTGGGTCGGCGGCTGCAGCCTGTCTTGACTTCGAGTGTAGATGTGAGCACTGACCGCCTCCCGGGAAAGTCCCCTTCTTTCTTTTTCGTCTTTAGTGAAGTAGCTCCGGAGAGCCGTAGGGGCTCCTCCCAGAAACCAGTGTTGAATGTAATGAAACGCCACTTTCTGGGCGAGTCCCGGAAGCTCCCCCGGCAACCCTCTTTCCCTCTGGTCGGCAGTTTTTGCATTTTTTGATATTCAGCCTCAGAATGGGTGAGGATTGCTAGGGCGAGGGTCTGGGGCTCCACCTTTTCCCTCCCAGGGAGGGTGGAGCTGCGCAGACATGCGGCGAGGCTCGTGTGAGGTCATGCTTGTTGGCTCTTTTTCATTTGGGGAGTTCTGTCCACTCTTTTGTCTATTTACCAGAATAGGGGGTTTGTTTTGGGGCGCTTACTTTTCTGGGTGCCTGTCCCGATCGATGGCAGATATAGAATGCTCCCAAATCACATGTGCATTTCTATCGGCCATTACTCCTCGTGCCACTCTGAGGGGGGGCCAGGTTCTGGCTCGTGGTCCCTGGTAGGCCTAGAACTCCACCCTCATCGATTGATGGCAAGTTTAGAGATATCCATATCAGCCTGAATAGCTCCAGGGATCCTCCGGGACTCATCTAGAAAATGGCGTTTCATTACATTCAATGCTGGTATTTTGGAATTTGCATATTTTTTTATACATTGATAAATTAAACCAAAATGGACTGTAAATGTTTATCATACTCTAATTGTAATATGACTCAAATCATATTACACAATAGCATTTTATACTGATATAGTAACTTGACAAAAATATTTATGGTACAGTGATTACTTTTTAAAAAGATACTCCTCTAAAGTATTGTCATACCAAAATAAACAGCACTTTGAAACACTCCTGTATACCATTAGTTAACAAAACTTTAATACTGTACTTTAATACTTTCAGTAGTATGAAGATTTAAACAGTAAAGAGAGTTGTACAACATTTAAAGTTTAAGCCCCAAATTTATGAACAGGTTAAAAGCTTGTTTTCAAAATGATTCTTGACATACCTGAGCTTGACTCTCATATTGGATAGAAATAATAGCCAATTCCTTTCTTTATGGCCAGCTGGAATATTTAGAACTGTACTTCATAAACTGTAAGACTTGGATCAGATTGGCTGAAAAGAAAATCCTGTAAAAAATATATCCCAATAAAACTAACACTTAGCAGTATTAATAATAAATTCACAAATATACTTGATGTTTTTACTATCTTTGAGAGAACTATTATTACTGTTGATTCTTATTCACTCTCAGCCTATTCACATAAAAAAAAAAAACAGTATAGAATGAAATGAAATGTCCCCTTTGTCTGAATGAACTTACCAGAATCCAGAACCTGCCACCCACTTAGAGACACAGGGAGCAGGGGATTGTTACGATCATCCTCACCAAGAAAACATCCAGAAAGTAAGGAAAGCAATACAGACACTTGCGAAGTTTAGAAAGACAACCAAACGACTCTACAAATTATTAACTCAGAAACTAGTTCGAACATACCTTTCCTCCCTTCTCCAGTTACAGCAGCACTGGGAGCTCCTGGCCCACACAATTTTAGCCTCGGTCTGGGGCTTAAAGATCATGAACCAATCCAACTGGTAGTGGGTAAGGGTAGAGAATCATGGCATTTGCAAAACATTTCATTATTATACATTCAATGCTGATTTTCTGGAGAATCCAAATGGTGTCCTCCTGAAGCTAACAACAGAGAAGTAAAACATGTGACATATAGAGAAGAGTAGAAATGCAAATCACAAAGATGAGTTGTTAAGATGGGAAACCAGACACAGGGGAACATGAGCCTGATGGGGACCAGATATATTGATCAAGTAACAAGCCACGCAGATCATATTAAACCTCCAAACCGAATATCAGCACTCGACATGAAAACACTGACAAAGCCACAAACACTGGAACATCATGGAAACAAGGGTAGACTGCAGTCTGACTAGACTTTATGAGACTGTGGACAACCTGGAACAAATGAGCCATGAAACAGTGAACCAAGGAAACCGGGTCAACAAATAGTGCATTCATGGGAGCAGTGCTGGTGGCACGCCATAACAATGAACTGCCACAACCTGACAAATGATGCAACCTCTGCTGGACAAACCAAGCATCAACCACCAAAGAGCCCCTACAGAAGCCAATCATCTTGTTTGTTGCCAGAAAAGGAGGAGAAAGATGCAAACGAAGAAATCGCCCACCAGAGTAAAAAGAACAGAACCCATGCCTCTGGAGAAGAGCATAAAGTTTACCCATCTGACAACCAGAAGCGATTGCCAACAAAAACAGAGCTTCAAGGAACATACCCCAGACAAAAGGAGCAACCAAGAGCTGAAGGAAGGACAAACACTATCATCCGATCTAGAGACCAAGATGGCTCAGGAGGAGCATGAGCTAGCCTGAGATGAAAGGAATCACAAGACAAACTACAAAATGAAGGAGAGGAAACATCCACAACAAAGACACGAAGACCAATAAGCACAGATCCGCCATGGTCGCACGATAAGAGGTGACAGCACATTATTAGGCATAAGATGGCAATCGACAAGCAACCAAGACAAACAGGACAGAACCACCGGACCAGACACAGAAGAAATGCAACAAAGAAACAAAGAGATGAAAGGAGTGCCAAGAAATTATATACTGTGGTGGGACACCAACAACTCGGCCACCTGCATACCGAACAAATGATTAGACTTGCATTAGTAAGTCCAGACGTGTAGATTGGCAGAAAATGTTGAACCAGAAAGGCATGTCACTAGACAGATCTGCTGAGAGGAAAAATGGAAACCCATGGAAAAATGCCTGGATTTGAACACCAGGCCCAAAATATAGAAACCAAGAAACCAGAAGAAAACATGCTTTCTGAATGTTTTCTCACTGAGGGTGATCACGACAATATGCTGTGCCTGCGTGAGGGGGGGGGGGCAAGATTCTGACTCTGGTCCCCAATAGGCCACACAGGACTCTTTAAAACTAATGTAATTCATTTGTGAGGGTTATTTCAACTTCAGGGAGTTACCATTTGGCTCCTGAAGAAAAATATAAAGCAATAAAAAAAAAAAAATTTTAATATTTGTAGTTTTTCTAACTATAGGTCTTATTTCTCATTTAATTTTGTTCCTCTTAACATAATACATCTTGTTCCTCCCTGTGCCTCTCCATCTTGTATTTTCTTTAACTTCTTTCCTACAATACTTTTTAGAAGTGATAGCATACCCATTAAAACAAGGAATGGAATAATTTGTAACCTGAGAATTACAAAATCCATTGAGTTTTATAATGTTCTTAGAAATTATACCTTTCTTCTTCTTAGATATGGTTCCCGTTAACTTTTTCATAAGATTCTTCACTTAGTGAGCTTGCCATCTAATTTAACTTCCTAACTCTTGAGTATTTTCTTCCCCTTTGTATTCAGACAACTTGTGTAATTCTTTCTATCCTCAACTTTAGGTATTCTGTTTGGCCTATATTGTTCAACTATCAATTTTCTGGTTTGCTTTTAATTATATAACCTGTCTAACATTGCTTTAATATTTGATTTCTTGTCACACTGTCCATCTGTCTTGGTTTACAAGAGGTTACCTGTACTTCTTTGCTTTCATTTGGTCATCAGAGGAGTGTCGAGACTGTAAACCAAATACTGCTGCTACTGTTGGTGAGCATGATGACGTGCCTGAGCAAGAGCTATCTCCTGGTTTGTAATGCAGAAAATGATGCCAAGCTGGTGCATTTTTTCTTTTATTAATTCTACGACGCATAGGGATTGGCTGGTCTGTCATTATCTTAGGTTTTGGTCTCCTTTTCTTTCCAGACTCTGGATATACCTCTTGAATGAATTCTTTTGGCAAAATTTGGTTGGGGTCAAAATTTTTGTTTTTTATGGTAAAATTTCTCTTGATGCACACAACATCACCATTCTCTTTTAGTTCAAAGGATAAGACCTCTCTAGGAATCTTGCTGCAACACATTTTGATGAAACGCAGAACTGAGGACATATATTTTTCACAAATATTGGGATCCCAACCAGATTCCTGAAAATAAAACAAAATATTGACATGCAATTATAGTTGTGTTTATGAGCACTCTTATTTACAGCACATTATTATTATGATTATTTACTTCCCCTAATTGATTTAATTACAGCTCCAGAAAGGATTCCATAGTAATTTTTTCCTTTTATGCTCATTAAACATGTGGGATACACTGCCGTATTCCCTAATGAAAATGCTTCAGAATATTTGCCCATGATATCTTATATTCCATCCAGAAGGCAACTATCAGGGGAAAGTGCCAAGCCGTTATGACTCCATAGCACTTTGAAGGGATAAGGATTAGGGATGGGACAGGGAGATGGAATGATGCCTAACCATTTGGACGGTTGGGGATTGAATGTCGATCTGCATGAATCGAGACTGTTGCACTACCGTCCAGCCCAAGTTATTGGACGTCTGAGCTATACAGTATACGGTTTTTCAAGTTCCGGAAAATATCGATATGAGAAAAGTTATCGTTTACTAAGAATTGTGATTGTAAAAGTGGCATTATAATCCAAAATTAATTCTATCCTATTATTAAATAAAATGAATGAATGCATCATATGTGGCACTAAAAATAAATGACATGACAAATTTAGCTACAAAAACCATTGGAATTTGTATTTAGTTATCAAATTATAATTCAGGGATGAGTGGGATGATGTATGTAAATCTTCGAGACAAATATGTTAAGATCTAAAACTACGAAACTATTCATCAAACCTAGGCCAGCACATCAAGGCAGAAAATAGGAAGTAGTTCTAGTTTAATAGACATGTGACTGAGCATTCAACATATATTTAATTTTTAAGGTAGTCCTCAGTTCCAATAATCCTTGGAATACCTAATTCACTCAGCTGTCATACCGCACTATAGTACAGGTATAAGCAATTTGTAATGCTATAAGTATATGAAAAATCAAGTTTTTTCTTTGCAAATTAGTAAACAAAATTATGGAATTACAAAAAAAAAAGTCCATAAACTGTTTTTTATTGGATAGACAGAATTTCATGTTTATTGAATTTAGATTTTGTCATATACAATCCTGAAACGTGGATAGAGTTTCTCCATAATCTTATAATTTCTCCTGTGGAAGTCAATTGTATGTCTCAAACTTAATTATTTAACTGCTCCAAAACTCTTTTGATTAATAACTTGTGTTGTAACAAGGTTTTCTCTCATATTAATACAGTAACAGCCAGAGAAATGTCAAATCTTGATACAATTCTTGTATGGATTTCAAAGCAGGACTCAGTTATCACTAATTTATATACTGAAAAAGTCAACTGATGTAAGCTGTCTATATTTTGGGGGAACCCCTAATATGTTAATTGATGTATCCATAAGTTAACAACTAAAAATTTATTTATTGAATGTGTAGAATTTAACTAAAAGGACAATCTTCTACTTGAAGTTGACATTTACCATATATTCTACCCAACCTTCCATGGCATTGTAGGCAGAATTTTTTTTTAATTTGAGTCAGTCATTGAATATACAATACTGTACAAAAATAACAGTACTGTATATATAATGAAGCAAAATTAATTAAATTCAAACTACAGCAGTGCCATATTATAATTCCCTAAGTGTAGTTACAGGATGAGAGCTACGCTTGTGGTGTCCCGTCTTCCCAGAACTCTGTCGTATAATAATTATTGAATATTGAATCATAACGCTCTGAAATTACTGACAGTTTTGGCCTCCACCACCTTCTCACTTAATTAACTTGTTCCAACTGTTTACCACTCTGTTTGCAAAAGAAAAGTAACCCAATGGTGGCCCAATTTGGTTCATGCATAAGCAAATCTACCCATCTTGTCCACACCCGCCACCTCCTCTCTCTCTCTCTCTCTCTTACCTTACAGCACCAGAGTTTTGCTAAAAGAGGCAGATTGGCAGAAGAAAATAACCTCAAAGCTGTTACCGTCTCTCCCTCAACCTCACCACCTATTATGTTGGGAACTCCTCCAAACTGGTAGTCTGCCCACCAATCTAACATCTCGTTCCTGAAGTAAATAAAAATAGTGTATGTTAATTTTCATACAGTAAGATATTTTAGCTTAACCCACAAGTAAATTTAGGCTTTCAAACATGAAGAAAAAATTTTGTTTTTCATAATAGAGTTTAAAAATGAATACTATCTGAAGAAAATATAGGAGTACAGAAAATAACATTCAAAATCCAGGTATTGTGTAGATGTGGAGGTTGCTATGATTGACTGATGCCTTCTATCTGATATTTTGGCTAATCAGACAAGCAATGAGTCACCCTACCCCTGATTGTGAAACGTGACCAATGAACAAGGTTCCGTAATATTCAGGACATCACCATATTATTTACTGTACGTATTATTCTTGAGGTAATGACAAATATTGAAGATAACTTACAAGACTTATCACCTAACCTAATACTGTATATACTGTAGTAATATCACCAATAATAATAAAATACTAATCATGTCTAGGTGAGTAGGATCAAAGACTTCAACAAATTTTCCCCACTCTACATCATCGTTATACTTTAAGTAAAACTAATCTAACCAAATGCAACCCAACTCAGCCTATCCTAACCTAACCAAAATAAGAGATAAAACTGTTTTATATATGGTAATGTATTGTATGTACACGGTGTGTTGTCACTATGGCATCATAATATTATTCCTGCTCAGGTTTTATATCTAACTGGTTTTGGTTAGATTATGACTGTCAGTAGAGCTAATATAGTCACTGATGCATACATGACTATTGCACACAATAATCCAACAAATTTTGTAATCTGATGCATGTTCAGCTACTGATAACATTTCATCAAGTAATGATGGACCTCTTAGTGCTGGTGATAACCTAAACTGAGCTGTGTTACTTACCACTGGTATTCTTTCCATGATTTAGTGTCAGCTGGTGCTTTGTAGAGATGGGTCTTATATGTGACCGTTCTCACCGATTCCGCAATTCTAATTTTATATTCATGAGCATCAGCCTCAGGGGGGACAACATTTATTTCTAAACCTGATTGTGGTTTATGCCACTGGAATAGCTTAGTCCAATGGTCCATTATATCCACTTTAGAACTGTACAACAAACCTAAGCCATCTACTTCACCCCAGCAGACATTCCAGTAATCTCCTCTGTATTTAACACTTTCCTTGTTGTAGCAACAATCCTCTGTGTAAAAGAAATTTATTTTAATACATTACTGTAATTATGTATGTCTCAACTAAGTCCCATTTAATGCTGAGTTTTATGTAAGTATCTTATAAATTACTGAATAAAATTTAAGTTCTTGGATATGATAAATCAATGTTTAGATAATCTTCATTATACTTATAGTTAATTAGAAACAACTCAAATGTTTAAACTGGAGGCTGTCACTGAAAATTTAGTACTTCATTTCCCCATTAGAGAGCTTTTAAATAAATTTAAGGCCAAATAAGTTCTCATCTGTGAACATCTTTTTGACAAGTAACTGATATTCTTGTCTTCCATTTGATACCTTTTCCCATAATCTTTTAAATATGAGATAATGTATTAAGTCTTTGTTAATATGTGCATCTTTGCATGCAACATATTTTAATCCCTTTATTGCTTACATTTGAAAGTTGTACCCTTTTCCCAAAGCGAGATTTTCTCAAATATTAAAAAACCACCACTGAATGTAATGAAACGCCATTCTCTTGGTGAGCCCAGAGGCCCCCTGGAGCTATCAGACTGATATGTTATATATTACTCTGGGGTTCAGCTTACCAGGGACCACAAGTCAGAACCTGGCCCCCCTCAGAGAGGCACAGGGAGCAACGGCCTATCGAAACCCCCATGTGGTTGGGGGCATTCCATGTCTGCCATCGACCGAGGTTAGGCACCCAGAAAGGTAGGAATAACAAAACAAACCACACTTGGTAAGAAAATTGCAACTGAAGACCGAACAGAGGCAGAACTCCCCCAACACCCAAGGAAACAAGCAAACGTCATCCCCACCCCTGGGAGAGGGGGGGAGGGAGACCCGGAACCTCCCATGCACTGGCTACTCACACCTCCATTTCAGAGGCTGAACATCAAAAGCAAAATAAAACTGCCAATGGAGGGAGGGTGGGTGGGTGCCAGGGAGCATTTGGGGGGCTCACCCAGAAAATGGCATTTCATTACATTCCACGTTGGTTTTCTGTGGGGAGCACCATTGCCCCCCCCCCCCAGGAACTATATAACCAAAGATAAGCAAAAGAGGAACTTATCCAGGAGGCTGCTGCCACATGCTCCTCAACTTGAAGTCGAGACAACTGTCTGCAACCTGTGACCCAAAGCCACACACGCACAACCAAGATCAGGAATGTTGAGTGGGATAAATTGAGTGGGATAAATGGAGTGGCGAACGGAGAGGGCCAAAAGAGAACCTCTTGACTCAGGGTTATGACCAGTGAGGGTGGACTGTGACAAATAGGAGGGATGACCAAAGGGAGGGGGAGACAAATGATGGCAAGGGGAGAAAGGGGAGGGGGAGAAAAGGGAGAGGGGAGAACCATGGTCTGTACAGATCATTACACTGGAAACCAGAGTGTACAAAATGGAATGGACTGGTTTGAGGATGGGTTGGATATGACTCAAGAATGGGAAGCCATCTTAAGATGGCATCAGGGAGCCACCAGCCCACACGCTCCAAGTCCCCACCCCCCGAGAAAAGTTACTGAGAGCAGCAGCAGGTAAATATATTGCTAACTACAAATTTCCTGCTAAAGAAATACAATACCACTTTACCTTTCTGAGGTAGTACTTGCCCTCGTAAGAAGGCATTGAAAGCTGCCTCGTGGGATATTTTGTTTTTTTTTCTTTTTAAAGAATGATCATCTTGAATATAAACTCTGCCATCATCATACCTGGAAAATTAGTTATGATTAAAAAAAATTTGATTTTGTTTTTGCTGTACAGTAAATTATAATATTACCACCACTACTACTACTACTACTAAACACAATTGATGTCCCCCAAAACACCAGCATTGAATGTAATGAAATGCCATTTTCTTGGTGAGCCCCGGAGGCTACCTGAAGCTATCCAAACTAACATGTGCAATATTAGTTTGGGTCATTAGTTACGGGAGTTGTTTTATGCCTACCGGAGACCAGAGCAAGAACCTAGTCCACTCAAAGAGTTGCAGGAAGCAATAGCCATATGAACATACTAAATTTAGAGTACTGTATGTCATGTCTGCCATCACCGGTAAAAGCACCCAGAAAGATAGGCGGACCCATACAACCCTCTATTGGTGAAAATTGCAGCCTACATCCGAACAGAGCTAAAGAACCCCCTCCTCTAAATCAAGTAAAGAAAACAAAAACAAGTAAATCGTTATCCAACTGATGCGCCTGCTCATTAGGCTCCCCCCCCCCCAAATGGGAGAGGGGAAGCCTGCCCAGGTGAGCCAGAAGCTCACCCCACCAGTCCGCTAAATGATGAAAACCGCCGACCAGAGGGAGGGAGGGTGTCAGAGAGCCTCCAGGGGCTCCCCCAGAAAATGCTGTTTCACTACATTCAATGCTGGTTTCCTGTGTTGTGCCCCGTTGACTCCCTGAAGCTAACTGGTCATAGATAAGGAAAAACAGACTTACCAGGGAGGCGGCAGCACCGCAGGTCTCACGAGGAAGAGGAGACAACAAGCCACAACAGACGTACCAAAGCAACACAAGGCCGCAGAGGGCCCGGAACGTTGACAAGATATCTGGCGGCCAGGACCATGTTCAATTTCGTAAACCCCCGTGCCCGAATGTCAACCCAAGACATATTCCCAAATACAGCTGCAAAAGCAGCATATTTCCTCACATCATGGGCATGATGGAAGACCGTAGGATGACTAAATTTGATAACCCTAATTATTACCCTTATGACAAGGGCCATAAAGAGCATGGCCCTTGTCACTGAACCAGTGGCCCACAGGTAGCAACGTAAAGCAACAACCGAACTCAAAACATGATGCACCCCCGTCCTACCCAAGCATCAACAACCCACGGACCCCTCCGGAAACCAGCCATCTCATTCTTTGTCAGAAAAGAAGGAGAGAGCTGCAAAACTAATAAATCGACCCACCCGAAGACCAAAGGAACAGAACCCTCCTGTGCTGGAGAAAAGCATGAAGCTCCCTAACCCGACCCCCAGAGGCTAAAACCAACAAAAACCAGCATTGAATGTAATGAAACACACGACCTGATGATAAGGGTTGTGGAACACCAACACGTGTACACTGCCCATAAACAAATGATCTCCCTTTGGCCACGCTCAGGACTCCATGCATTGACTGATACCAGAAAGTTATACATATCCATTCAGCCTGGATAGCTCTGGGGAGCCGATAGGGCTCCCCCCAGAAAGGCCAAGAAAGAAAGGATAAAACAACCCTAACCGACACGAAGTGAAAGAAAATGGCAGAAAGACCACCAGGAGACTTCATACAGTCAATAAGAAGAAGATTGCAAGTGGAACACCATCAAAGAATCCACTGGATCACCAGAAAAAGGGTGATACATCCACATCAAAAACCCACAGACATGAAGAGCAGAAGAGGAAGTCAAACCAGCGAGGTACCTCACCGGCCCGACCCGCTGAAAGAGGTGGATCTGCAGATAAACTCTTGGGTTCAGACACCAAGCAAGCAGCACCTGAAACCAAGGCTGGACCAGCCACCATTGGGCCAGGAGAATCACTCTCTCCCAATAAGATTCGAGCCTAGCAAAAACCCAGAGCAACAGCTAAACTGGGGAAGAAAGTTAAAGGAACAACACCCCTCCCCCCACCCACCCAGTCCTGCTGAAAAGCATCAACCATAATGGTCTCACAGTCAGGGAATGGGTAGACGTAGGGACCACTCCGACGCGCAGAGGTTCACCTCAAACTGCCCAAACGTCTAACAAAGCCACAGGAAGGAGACAGCGATGACCTGCCACTCTGTGGAAAGAGGAATGAAGCGAGACATGCCGGCTGCCAGGACGGTGGCCACTCACTGAATGTGAACGGCACGGAGAGCTAAGCCCCGAGAACCCAGAAGGTGGGTGGAGCGACCGGCTATAAAGAGCCATGGATCGCGGGGATCCATGTAGGATCATATGTTGTAGACTGTGGGACTGTGTAGCATCATATGTTTGGTACTTACGTAACAGCCTTAATCTTCCAATGTCTTATGGTTCTACGATATGGAGTCAAATACAGGTTGATGAAAACTTCTTTTAGAGCAATAAAATCTGGCATTTTAACTTGCAATATTTCTCTGTAAAAAAATAAGAATTTTCAGTAATAGTTTAACATATATGGCTGCAGCTTCCTCAGCTACAGGCTCTCATTATCACTCCTAATAATTATACAAAATCATACTTGTGAAGAACTTTTGATATTATTTCACCTTATTATGCATAAAATTAAGTGGAAAAACAGACAATAGTTGAATGTTATTGTTGTGAGATAGTAAATACTTTACCACAATCCCTTGTTATGCTGCATAAAAGATAAATGCATTCAAAATATACTACAAAGGAAAACTATGTTGAACTTGAGTGCAGTAACCCTCTAATACTACTTGCAGGAGGCGTGCAACCCTCACAAAGATAAAATGGAAGAAGGAACAGCAGAGTGGCTGTACTAATGCTCATTCATGCTTAACAAACTTACTAGTTTTTTACATCAAAGGCTATGTGAAACAATCAATAGTGGAAAAGATTTTGACAATGCAGTATATACTTAGGCTGTAGTAAAGCCTTTGATACTGTTCTTCAGGAAAAAACTGATTATGAGGGTAGAGATGATGGTATTCAAGGGGAGATTTTAAATATGATTAGGCCAAGGTTATTTAAAAAACCAGCGTTGAATGTAATGAAACGCCATTTTCTGGGTGAGACCCGGAGGCTCCCCAGAGCTTATTAGGCTGATATGCTAATGTCAGACTTTGGCATCAGTCATGTGTATGGAGTTCTATGGGCCTACCGGGGACTTCACCCCACTTCTGGGGTGTGGAGTTTGCAGATGCATATATGCTTGGGGACCATTCAGGCTTGTTCGCATTTGTGTTGCTCACGTGGCAGTTTGTAATACACTCGGTGGTTGCTCGATCGGTTGTGCGGGAGTCTGAACTTCGCTGTGCTGGTATACCCGCTGGGTTGGGTTTGGCTTTGGGGTTTGTTTTGGTTCCTTTGGGGACGCCCCTTCCACCTCTCTAGTGATCGTTGGGTTTGTCCTCCGGGGACCTTATGTTAGTGCTGCGTCGCCGGCTTCCTCTTCGGGGTTTTCGGGGTTCAGTGCCTTGGCGCCTCCCCGAGCCTTCGCTCTATGTGTTCACGGACAGGTCGTCTCTCGACTGGGACTGTGTGACCAGTGCTGAGTGAGCGAGTCTGGGCGAGTCCCGGAGGCTCCCCGGCATCCCTCCCTCCCCCCGGTCGGCGGTGTTTTTCGCGTTTTTTACATCCAGCCTAAGAACTAATGGTTGGGTCACCGACAGTGGGGTCTGGGGATCCCCCCTTCCCCCTCCCGGGCAGGGGGGGGGTTACGCAGACGGTGGCGCGGCGACATGACGACGTCATGATGGTTATCTAATTTTCGCTTGGGGAGTTCTGTCCACCTGTTCGGTCTTCGGTCGCAATAGTTTACCAGAATAGGGGTTTGTTTTGGGGCGCCTACCTTTCTGGGAGCCTATCCCGGTCGATGGCAGACATAGCATAGAATGCTCCCAATTATACGGGGGGTTTCTATAGGCCATTGCTCCTCGTGCCTCTCTAGAGGGGGCCAGGTTCTGGCTCATGGTCCCTGGTAGGCAAGAACTCCATGCATTGACTGATGCCAGAAAGTTATACATATCCATTCAGCCTGGATAGCTCAGGGGAGCCTCCGGGACTCACCCAGAAAATATATATATACACAGTATATATAAAAGAATGAGTATTTTTACTCACTTTTCATTCTCATAAATTATAGCACCTGTGTCATAAATGTGGCGAAGTATCCACCACAAGAGTCGGTGGTAATGAGTATAACCATCTTCAGCACAACCAATATGCTCAGCTGGTTTTAGCTTATTCAGTGGAAAATAAACCTGCAATTACAATATTATTTAGTGTTTCAGTTGCATTCAAATTAGCCTTAAAATGGCTGCCAAGTAAACTAAAGTAGGATACATATGCAGTTATTAGTAATCACTCACTCTGATTATATTTGCCTACTATGTTTTTTATTAACAGATACACATTTAACCTTAAAGAGAAAATCTATCTGTGGCAACACTCTTAACTCTCAACTCAAGTGAAAACTTCAATCCCATTGCCTAGAATGGTTGGTGAGGCATCATTAACTCTCTTAAATGCAGTCATCTTCATTTTCAATTTTTCATTAGTACTCATGTTTATACCAATGATGTTAGTAGAGTATATATGGTTATGGTTATAATACATCTGTTGAATGTAATGAAGTTGACCACAACCCACAAACATATTCTAGACTATCAATTATACTTGCTTACTATGAGGTTATCATGTACCAACAGCCTGCGGGTATCTGAAAATCATGAATTTGTCTTTCCTGCCAGTATTTAAATTCATGCCTGGATAACATTCCCAAATCATAGCAGAAGAGTGGGTTGTGAAACACTTCTATGCTGTGCCAGAAATAGATTTATGTACAACAGGATTATATATTATGTTGTAAGCCTATAATATAATGCTGGTACTGAATCACTGTTTTTGTTAAACACTATATTGTGTAAACTAATTAACGAAAGATTGAACATAAAAATAAAAAAATAAAATACATCCATTACATCAAAATGGATGTATTATAACCATATTGTATTTGTCATTGGTATAACTACAGAGCAATAATAAAGAAATTGGTTAATGACTATACCACAGTGGCCCAGATCAACAAAACAATGACTGCATATGGTGTTCATATAAATTGTCACTATTCGCCAAATAATTTGTAATTAAGATTGAGTGATAAGAATATCAGTAACACTAAACCTACCTTCATGGGTTTGTGATCTCTCGGTAAATAGGCTTCATTAATTAAGTTGCAGTCAGAGATTTTGTGAAGATTGTGAGCAATCCAGTTCTTGGAAATAATCAAGGGTCCCTTTACATAGTTTATGAAAGACATCTGCTTTCTTTCTTTCGTGCCATCATCGCACCTTCTGGCCTCAAGGCCTTTAATGTCAACATAACCCCCATAATATTTACTTTTGTCATGTTTCTTTATACTTCCAGTCATCATATAATACATTGGTAAACCAACTTTATCTTTCTGCATGTTCTTCATTTTAGGATTATCCAAGAACCTTTTATCATAGATATTTGTTATAAACAGCGTCTCATTTTCATCATAAGCATTTCGATGCTTTTCTTTTTTATTACTTGGATAATGGGGTTTCCATTTGCCAATATAATCTGCAATATGAAAGTTTTTGTAATTGAAATAATATTAAAATTAACTGCATTATTACAAATATAATAAAGTACTGTAGTGTGTTAACTATTGGACAATCAATATTATGCCCTGTCATTTACAATGAAGCATTGTAGGAAAAAAATTAAATCTTGTGTGTGAATGAATTAAAAGTACAGTACATCTATCAGAACATGCTCATTTATTGTTATTACCACTTTGTATTTGTAGGGATTGAGGGCACGGCAAGACATTTAGGCATGTTTCTTTACACTAGATATATTTGTTCACCTAGCAGTAAAAAGGCGAACAAATATATGTTCACCTATATATCTGTCAATTGTTAGCTAGGTGGACGTCAATAAGTACACATAAATTGGGTAAGTTTAGATTTTGGAAAGGCTTGAGTAAATACTATTTTGAAAATAATGTGGGGTTGTTCATTTATGGAATAGTTTGTGGAGTAAAATAATAGACATGGGATCACTGAAATTTTTCAAGCATTGGTTAAACACATACATGAATGAGTTTGGGTGAATATAATAGGAGCTGCTTCATATAGGCCAATAAACTTTCTATAATTACTTTTATTCTTCTGTCTAACAGGCTTCCTGTCTCAGACATTGAGTATTCATACTAGAGAGAATGAGGGAATGTGTTTAGGGGTATGATTGTGTAATTCAGGAATATGTTGGTTTAACCCTTTAACTGTGCCACCTCCAAATATGACAACCCCCCATCCAGTGTGCAGGAAATAAATTCTCTCGAAAAAATTCTTTTGTTTTTTTAAAGTGTCAAAAACCCTTCCCTCAGTATGGGTATGTCAAAAAAAAAATTGAAATTGTACTTACTTTGGCTGCTATGGGGTCCGAAAGTTGGGGCGTGGCGTCATCATTCTCCGTTCGCCCGTGACGTATGCTCCCGGGGCCAGTAGGGCGCCCAGGGCGGGGCATGCGAGTTGCCGCGAATATATTTTTGTTCATTTTTTACGCACAGTTCCAAATACATTTTATTTGTTTTTACGTGCTAATCCTATGTATAATGAACACGTACGCTACACTATGGCAGTAAAACATCCGTACTGTCCGAGGACACTGTGTTACATGCATGACACATATGTTACACATATTTACCATGTATCATGCAAATTTATGTATACATACAATCTATTTACAGACTATACACTGTCACACACTATATACATTCACCATCAACACATTCAGAACACCGCGAGTGTGAGCTGTCACACCCAGCCAGCCCTCCCGCACTCCTCCAACATTGCCCCTCCCATCATACAGTTATTCACACCAATGTTTCATGTTCATTTATGTATATTTACAACATATGTACACACTATACACAGTCACACACTATATACATTTACCATCAACGCATTCAGAACATTGAGAGTGTGAACAGCCACACCCAGACAGGCCCTCCCTCACTCTAACATCTTACTCGCCAACATTACTCCTCCCACCATACTGTTATTGTTTTTAATACACTACTTACACATGTTATATATATCTATCTACATGTTTTATTTACCAGAACTATGCAAGTAAGCCGGTATTGTGTCCAAACAGTACAGTGGCCACCATACACTGCATGAGAAGTCACACAGCAGACGACACTACAATTACGACGTCACCTTCCTCACCAAGGGGAGCAGCGTGCTGTCCAAGCAGACAGCACGCTGGACTTGTGATCCTGTGGTCCTGGGTTCGATCCCAGGCGCCGGCGAGAAACATTGGGCAGAGTTTCTTTCACCCTATGCCCCTGTTACCTAGCAGTAAAATAGGTACCTGGGTGTTAGTCAGCTGTCACAGGCTGCTTCCTGTGGGTGGAGGCCTGGTCGAGGACCGGGCCGCGGGGACACTAAAAAGCCTCGAAATCATCTCAAGATAACCTCAAGATATGGTGAACAAAATAAGAGTGGTTGCCACACACACACAGTGTGACTACCTCAATTCTCTCCCTTCCTCACCAAAATTCCTCATTCTACAATACTACGCACAACGCTAATTATAACCACAATCCTGGTCACTAATTTCTGTAAATGAATAATTGACCACAAGTTTATCTTGAAAAGGAACCTAAGAAGTTGTTTGAAGATTCCTAGATGGACGAAATAATGCTGTGGTGCTGTGGCTAGCGCTGTGAACATCGTGAACAGCATTGAATCACTGATATTTGAACATTGTACTGTACCCAGTCATTATCACACTCAGGCTCTTCTATAATACTATCATGGCTAAATAATACAGGTTATATATATATTTTGCCATTATTAGGCGATGCTGTGGTCACACTCTGAACAGCAGTGCTGTGCGCTCATGCTGCGAGTGCCAGCCTTGGATGCTCACTCACTACTGAGGCTCTCACACCCGGGAATGTGGACCATGATTTTTTTTAAAGATAGCCTCTGTTTACAAGAGCCCTGAGGAAGCTGATGTGAACCCCATGTAGCCGCGGGAGTTATGAATGGAACGTGAAAAATACAAATACCTGGAGGCGCGTAGCACACCCCAGACATCGGCCTACAGGCTCGTTGCGCAGTTAAAGGGCTAAGTGCAGGATAGACAGAGATATGTATTTTAGTAAGTGCATATGCTACAGCATACAATGAGGATATACAAACCAGCATTGAATATAATGTATCACCTCTTTCTTGTTGGGCCTTGGTGGCTCCCTGTAGCTAGTCACACTGAGATAGCTACATATCTACTGTATAAGTCACTTCAACCTTAGAAGTTCTTAATTGCCTACCAGAGACAGAACTTGGCCCCCTCACTGAGGGGGCAGGTAACAAGATTGTGATGATCACCCTCACAAAGTAAACAAAGAAAGTAAACATCCAGAAAGTAAACAAAGCAAAGCGGCATGTCATATGTACAAATACGTGAACCCTTGTCAATAAACCCCACAATGCCTCCAACCTTGGAGCCTCCAAGAGGAATCAAAGACCCCCTTGCACCACTCTGGGCGAGGCACCCTACACAGTGGGCGAGCTTCTATGGGACGAAATGCCAAACCCACATGGGAAGTTACCTTGACAGGGCAGGGGTATCACTAGATGAGTGCTCTGGGAAGGGCTACCCTAAGCACATGTAGCTTGAAGAGAACACTTTCTAAAGTTCACACAACAAGTAAGGTTTGTAAACACATGGACTTGAAGCTAACACCAAATCATATAATGATACACAAGCAAATGGGTCCCCCACAGGACAGAGTCCAAAGGCTGACCAACACCCGTTTAGAAATAGTTTGGACCTGAAAGGCCGCTAACGCAAAGAGTAGTCCAAACTGTTAGACATCAGGAAAAAGACTGAGGAATGTTGACAGGGGAAGCCAGCAGCAGCTGGTGGTGGTGGTACCACCTGTTTTTGATCAGCTGTAACTAGGAGGGAGTTCGAACAAACTAGTGGGTGGAATATTTGCAGTCATATACTGCTTCATTTTTCTTTTTATCTGACTCTTAGTTGTCTGAAAAACTTTGTTGACTTTCTGGATACTTTCCAAGTGAGGGTGACGATAATCATCCCCTGCTTCCTGCACTTCAGTGAGGGGGGCTAGGTTCTGGTCCCAGGTAGGCCAAACAGGATTCCAGCAACTGATATGGCCAAGTACCGGGGTGCCATCTCAGCGAGATAGCTAAAGGGACCCAGCCACCAAAGGGTTCTTACCAGAAAAGAGAAAAAATAAAGATTAAATCTTGTGAAATTAAGAAAATGGAAAAGGAAAAACAAAGAATTAACTATTATCACACAATAGGCTTACTCACTTATTTTCTCAAGTGGCTCCCAATATTTTAAATATACTGGTTGTGAATTGCATTTCTTCTTGCGACCTGGACGTCTCCTTGTCTGTTGTGAAAAACCAGGACTGAATATAATGAAACTCCATTTACCGGTAGTCCCTTGGTGCTAGCTACCTGGATAGCTCCACCCAATTCAATCCATACAAGGATCTTACAAGTTATTATAAGCCTACCAGGGAACAGAGGCCAAAACCTGGCCCCCTATGAAGGAGCACAAGGAGCAGGGAATATCAGCTCATCCTAAGCTGCTGCTCCTTGGGTTCTCTTCAATGTACAGTGCTGTTCACAGAAGTAAACTCGGCCAAGAGCAGAACAAATATATAAGCAAATGACTCTCTGCAGAACAAAAACAGTGTCTAAGATGGTCATCACTAATCTGAATAATTATGACTCAAAGAGATGGTGGGAATGAGGACTATAACCATGAAGTCATAAATGATTGCACCAGGTAAGTTCAGTGCAGTTGAAAGCTAGGGGATCGAGGAGGAGAGAGTGCAGACCCTTGGTGGTGTACAGGTGGAACTAATGAGAGGATTTCTTTGTGACCATGTGGATCATTTATATCAGGAGGGGGGGGGGGTTTCTTTGTTTCATTTTCTATGCTTTGTTTACCTTGCTGATTATATATTTTGGATTTGGTTACCTTTACGGTAACCATTTCATGGTTAGGGAGATTTAGTATTCCCTGCTCCTTGTGCCCTTTCAAGTGGGGTCCAGATTTTGGCCACTGTCCCTAGTAGGTTTACAATGATTCACAAGGACCTGGTGTAGGTATCCAGGTATCTAGCACTAAGGAGCCATCATACAAACCCTCACAGAAAACAGGACAATTATTTATACATGCTCAACTTTCAATGCTACATTTATGTAGCTTTGTACACAAATGTAACAACTATTCATCACAGAACTTTCTCTAAATACATTTCACAAAACATCCAGTTTGAGTAATATGTTTGAGTAATATGAAAAATGGCCTTCAGATCATTCTTCTGCTCCCTGATATTGCTTCATTATGTCAATTGGACAGGAACATACAGTCAGGAAGGATGACATACCTACACTGCATCACCATTGCAGGAATGGTTTCAAGTTGTCGCTTGCAGATTACCTTCAAGCTATATCTGCAAATACTCTTCGTGTTACTGTAAGCTCTACCTTGCTATACCATAAGACATGAAGGGTACTCTCTATTGTACCTTTTAGAACATTTACAGAGCTTGAAAACTTCTTCCTGGGACAACCACAGCGATATTTCTGTGATGGTGTGTCATCACTGGTTTTCCCTTGGAAATGCAATCAATACTAACAAAAAGTAACATAACTGATGTTAACTGTCTCTTACCTGCTTACCTGCTACCTGCTTGATGGGGTTCTGGGAGTTCTTCTATTCCCTAAGCCCGGCCCGAGGCCAAGCTTGACTTGTGAGAGTTTGGTCCACCAGGCCAAACGCTGGACCGCTTGGAGCGGCCCGAAGGCCCACATACCCACCACAGCCCGGTTGGTCCGGAACTTCTTTTAGAAAACAGTCTAGTTTCTCTTGAAGATGTCCACGGTTGTTCCGGCAATATTTCTTATGCTCGCTGGTAGGACACTGAACAACCACGGACCTCTGATGTTTATACAGTGTTCTCTGATTGTGCCTATGGCACCTCTGCTCTTCACTGGTTCTATTCTGCATTTTCTTCCATATCGTTCACTCCAGTACGTTGTTATTTTACTGTGTAGATTAGGGACCTGGCCCTCCAGTATTTTCCATGTTTATATTATTTGGTATCTCTCTCATCTCCTTTCTAGTGAGTACATTTGGAAAGCTTTGAGACGATCCCGATAATTTAGGTGCTTTATTGCGTCTATGCGTGCCGTATATGTTCTCTGTATTCCCTCTATTTCTGCAATCTCTCCTGATCTGAAGGGGGAAGTGAGTACTGAGCAGTACTCGAGACAGGACAACACAACTGACTTGAACAGTACAACCACTGTGATGGGATCCCTGGATTTGAAAGTTCTCGTAATCCACCCTATCATTTTTCTGGCTGATGCAATATATGCTTAGTTATGCTCCCTAAATGTTAGATCGTTGGACATCATTATTCCCAAATCCTTGATATGCTGTTTCCTACTATGGGCAGATTCGATTGTGTTCTGTACCCTGTATTATGTTTCAGATCCTCATTTTTGCCGTACCTGAGTACCTGAAATTTATCACTGTTAAACATCATGTTATTTTCTGCTGCCCAATCAAAAACTTTGTTGATATCTGCTTGTTATTTTTTAATGTCTTCAGCAGAGGTAATTTTCATGCTGATTTTTGTGTCATCTGCAAAGGATGACACAAGGCTGTGACTTGTATTTTTGTCTATATCTGATATGAGAATAAGGAACAGCAGTGGTGCAAGGACTGTACCTTGAGGTACAGAGCTTTTAACTGCGCTTGGACTCGATTTTATTTGACTGTTACACTTTATGTTCTGTTCTACAGGAAATTGAATATCCAGCATCCTACTTTGCAAAGTCTGTGTATACATCTGCATTTTGCTTTTTCTTGTAGAGCTTCTGTGATTTTGTCATAGTGGTTGAGTAACTGACAGACAGGATCTGCCCGCTCTAAATCCATGTTGTCCTGGGTTGTGTAGCTCATTATTTTCCATAAAACTAGATATTTGATTCCTAATCACTCTTTCAAAAACTTTTATTATGTGTGATGTTAGTGCAACTGGTCTATAATTTTTTGCCAAGGCTTTACTACCACCCTTGTGCAGAGGAGCTATATCTGCAGATTTAAGTGCAGCTGGTATCTCCCCTGTATCCAGGCTCTTTCTCCATATTACGCTGAGTGCTCACGCTACTGGTACTTTACATTTCTTTATTAATATTGAATTCCATAAGTCGGGCCCAGGAGCTGAGTGCATAGGCATATTGTCAATTTCTCTTTCAGTCTTCCGAGTTCGTGTTAATATCCATTATATTATCCGCAGCTTGAATGTCATTCATAAAGAAGATGTAAAAAAAATAGTTTTCCGGTTTGACAACTCAATAGTTCAGATTTCTACTTTCTAATTTCGTTGTACGTCGGTATATGTAGTTTGGTCCTCATCGTTACTATAAGTACTATCAAAACAGGAGGATGGGCTGAATATTTTGCAGTACTTTTTAAACAATTATCTTCACTAATCCCATCCATGCTTCTTAACACCTCTATCTCCTACAGAATAAAACACTTCTTTAGCATGTAATATAAACTCATTTCTTAATTCTTTGTTCCCCTTTACAGAGCCATATTCCTCCCTACTTTGCCATTTACTGTATAGCATTTAGTATTCTAGAACTAATATTTCTTTAGTAAAAGCTTAAAGTGCCTACCTGCATTTGGTCCACTGGTTTATCACTATGATGTAGTGGGAAAACCAAATCTAAAAGCACCTTAATTTCAGTAAAGTAGTCATGCATCTGATGCACAAATTGTTCATGAAGCTTTTTCTCAGTTTCCATGCTCTGAAAATAGATACAAATAATTCAGATATGGTATTACAGTACTATGAAAGGCTAATTCACGATGAGATATTACAAAGAAATTATTTGCATGTCTAATGGACTACAAGTGCAAACAAATTTATCTTAAGCAGCAGATGACTAGAAAATATTTATCATTCAATATAACTACTGTATTTTCAAAAGCAAATATAAAATAATATAGCAGTGAAATTATGAACTCTTGATACCAAAATGTACATAAATGGTTGAATTGTGGGATGAGCATTATTCATGTTTTGTTCAAAGTGCATTGACTTTGGACATCATAATATTACATGGCCAGCACAAAGCAGCCAGATTATTAAGTTTTTTCTCCTCCATCTTTAGTTCAGTTCAAATAAGCTACTGACTACAGGAAAAATTACTATTCCTTTTTGGTTCAAATATAAAACTACGATAATCAATTACATGTTAAAATAAAAAAATATAAAAATATGTCATTATTAAATGTAATGAGAATACCTTTTTCTGGTTAGGCCTGGGTGGCTCCCTGAAGCTAGCTCCGTACATGAGTTACATTAGCCCCTAGGAGTCCTTAACCCCCCACCCCCTTCCCGGGGAGGGGGGTTGTGCAGACGGATGCGCGGCGGTTGTGGTGACATGTTTGTTTCCTTGTTTTTAATTGGGGGAGTTCTGTTTGCTAGTTCGCCTTTCGGCTTGCAATTTTTGACCAGCAGTAGTTTGTTTTGAGATTCCTACCTTTCTGGGTGCCTGACCTGGTAGATGGCAAAGACTGCTTCCAATTACACGGGGATGTCTTTAGGCCATTGCTCCTTGTGCCTCTCTTGAGGGGGCAAGGTTCTGGCTCTGGTCCCCGGTAGGCTTAGAACTCCTTCGATTGATTGTTGTCATGGTTTAATATATACACATCAGCTCGGTATAGCTCCGGGGAGACGAAGGGGCTCTCCACAGAAAAGTGATGAAAACCTAAGAGCCAGGGCCCAAGCGGAATCAAAGGAGAGAGCGAGCACTGCCTGGCGACACGCAAGGTGAGAGGCAAAGAACAGACACACCTCTTCCCGCGCAAACAGCTTCAACAGCGTGGCTGATGCCCCAGGCGAGGGCCCAGAACCAGACGTCACAACATCCTCCCCAAGCCTGTCCAAGGACAACTCAAGAAGGGAAAAGAATCGCAAGACCAAGGGCAAAGGTCTTGTGATTCAAGACCTTTGTATTGCGTGCAAAGAGCATGCAATACCTCAGCCGCCAAAGACGCCGAAAGGGCAGGAATCGGCACGTGCAGCTGCACAAGGCCAACATCCCAAGGAAGCACATGGGTGAAAAGGCATTAAGGCACTAAAAATCACCTCCCCCCTCCCCAGTAAACCTGCAGAACAGTAGCAGCCTCCTGCAATTTGAGCGTGCGGGTCTGACAAAACCCATGCCACGCTCTCTGCGAAAGAAAGGGCAGTCTGCTAACCAGGAAGATTCCAGAACCTCGTAACACATCCAATATGGGAAAGCAGAGCTGTACTCAAACGAGGACGGATCCATCACAGAGGCAAAATCTGGGTCTCGCAGGAGTTAAGGAGCAAGAGCCTCCCGAACCGCCTTAGGCGGGACTCGAGAGGCAGAAAACCTCCGGAAAGAAAGAGCCGAGGAACCCAAGGGAACCTGGGGAGGAGCTGACCCCAAATGAAACTCGTACAGGGAAGGGGGGTTAAGAACACCCCTCCCCCTGCAACAACTTACCCCGCAAAGAGGGCAACAAAACCCAAGCAAGATCAAGGAACCCAAGCCCCCCAGGACGACTCTTCCCCAACCCCAGAAGCCTCCAAGCCAGACCCCGGGGCAGAGCCATCCTCCACACCTTCTACCCCTGAAGAGTCCAGGGAAAAGGCAGCAAAGAAGGGGGGGGGGTTTGCTGGTAGGACCCAGAAGCCATGGCAGGAGGAGCAGGCTTGAATGCCTCCGTCTCTGACTCGAATGGGGCAGCCCGCGAAGCCGCCCGAGTCTCACCACCAACTAAACCCTGCCCCGACTCCGAAACCCTCAGATGTTCAGGAGCCAGGAGCAGGGCGAGAACCGCCAACCAAGGAAGGACTCCCGGGCATGGACAGTAGTACTCGCTTGTTTCCTTATGCTAAAGTAAGAGCAACTAACACCCCCAAGTCAGGGTCCCTAAAACCAAAACAGGGCAGCCCGGAACATCCGAGCGAGCAACCAACCTAGCGCTAGGATGTTGCAACAACCTGACCCTAAAATACAATGCGGAAGCCGCCTGAACCCTAATCTCAGTTACAGTAGAATGAGTGAACTGGAGCACGAGCAGAGAACATGTCTCGCGAGACTCCGCAGGAAAGGTGTCGTTGACCCAACAGGCAGCATGATGGAGGCAAAACAGGAAACTGTCACCCTGAGACAAGGGCACAGTACAGTATAACCTTCAAGCTTGCACAAGGCGAGGTGGGACTCGCAAGACACATCCATCAGTCAACCAAGCATCGATGGGGTTTTTGCCTACTGGAAGCCCAGGCATGGTGCTGCTAAGCCGGTGGACCCCAAATGTAAACAAAGATTGAGATGGGCTATAAACTGAACTCCTGTGATGTGTACAAGCATAGGGGCCTAGAGGAGGACCACCAAAATACCCTAGGTGGACTAATAGTGAAACAAGGCAGCTCTCCCCTGCCCCCTCCCCCTCCTGAGGAGGGGAGGGCTGCGGTGACAAGCAGCACGGACGACGCCCGAGAGAGGCGAGAGGTACTCGCTTCTTAACTATCATTCAATGGGAGTGAATGACGTTTGCTTGTTTCCTTATGTTTTTGGGGGAATTCTGTCTCTTTGTTCAGTCTTCGGTTGCAATTTCTTACCAGGTGGGGTTTGTTTTTGTTATGCCTAATTTTCTGGGTGCCTAACCCTGGTCGATGGCAGACATGGAATGTTCCCAAACACATGAGGGTTTCCATAGACCATTGCTCCCTGTACCTCTCTGAGGAGGCCAGGTTCTGGCTCATGGTCCCCGGTAGGCAGAACTCCATTAACTGATGTCCCAGACTAATAAAGCTATCAGTCTGATAGCTCCAGGGAGTCGGAGGGGTACCACAGAAAACAGCCTTGAAAAAGGGATTGTGGACTGAAGGGATGATTGTGAACCAAGAGAAAAAGCGAAAGACCAACACCTGATCCAGAGATAATATATATAATATATAATGAAAGGGTAATTAGGATACTCATTAGGCTATGGACCACTTAGGTAATGTATAATTACCTATACATACATACGTACATATATACATGCATACAAAAATTTATATTTATTTAGTAAGCACCAAACCATTCTTAGCCACAGTTTAAGAGTATAACTCACCTCAAATTCCAATATACTTTTTAATTTTAGTCTATTTTTCCTCAACACTACCACATTCTCTTTTAACTTTCTAGCAATTGTGCCTAGCATACTATAACAGAAAGGATATTTGTTTTTCCTGGGGTGTTGAATAAGCCGAGCGGCAGCCACTCCAAATCTGAAATTACTATACAGTATAATATATACTTGTAATACAATATATAGTGAGGAAAATCAATTGGAGCAATAAGGAGGATTCACACCTGCACACTGTGTGCTCCCAAGTGCATGCCTTAAATCATTTAACCAAGATACTATGCAATCCCAGGTTACATTACTACTTATAGTGTATTCAGTGGTTTAGAACATGTCCTTGGGAGTACCCAGTGTGCAGGTTTGAAACCTCTTCATGGTTCCAATTGATTTTCTCACTGATACATCATGTTAATGTGATTCCTTTGCACACAATATATAATACTGCACACAAAATATACTGGATGAGCTAAACTTGAATGGATCCAATGTTGAGGAATGACTCAAAATGCTTATAGGTTTCTGGCACTGGGGAATCGAACCTCAAACATGTAAATGACAGCCAGGAGCCAAATGAGTTCAGCTATGGACGTAACAAATGCATGTGATAGAGCAATTTTTCCTACCCATACACCCATACAGTACTGTATTTTGATATTGATATTCTTTGTTTGCAAGGAATGTACTTAAAGTTTGACTATAATTTTGAAGTATACAGTAAATACATGTGCATTAGTAGCTTTGAGAGAATGTATTAATTTATTACCAAAACCAACAACAATATAACCCGTTATACCTTCTTGCATATACTGTACAGTACAAAAAATTATAAAGTATTAAGTTATCAGCAAATGGTGTAAGGCTTAAATTCAAAGCTTGATTTATGCAATATTCTTTGTTTATTATCCTAAAGGTTTATTTTTAAATTCTCAGTATTAATTAAAACATTTTAGGGGCATGAGAAAGTAAACCTATGCAAAGGTATTGGCAGGTTCACTCCTAAAGGCAAACATTTTGTTCCATGTTACTTGAATTCTATGACAGTGGTTGGATGGAGAACAGCCATCAAGAAGCTGGAATTCAACATTCAAGAGGCAAGGGGTAAAGAACCCAAAAAGGCTGGAAAGTAATGCTTTACAGTCCTTTTTAATGTCTTCCAACCCCTTGTTCAAGGGCTTTTTCCTTTGAATCAAATTATACCCTGTCATGGTGAAGCCTTTATTGGTTTTCACAGCCCATTTAAAAACTCTACCCTTGAAGTATACCAACATTAAGCTTTAACAGCCATAGACAATTTACACAAACTAGCTGATGATCTGCAGCTACACTATAGCACAATTCAAGCAAGTCTATCTACAACACCTGAATTTGCATAACTATTTCAGTAAAAACTGTTCAAGCCCTCACTATACTCTACATACATACATCCAGTCATAGTGCTAAGTACTGGCTGTCAATTAACCATGCAGTTATCTGCATTGTTTCGCCTAGTTTTGAATGCTTTCTCAGTGTGGGCGTGATCGTAACAATAAACCAGTTCTCTGTGTTTTTAAGAGCAGGAGCCAGGTTCTGGCTTTAGCCCTCGGTAAACCAACAGGACTCTTATGACTGATGTGATCAAAAGTGGGAAGCTATCTCAACAAGCTAGCTTCCTACTAGAAAATTACCCTAGAAAATTAAAATTATTCTGTCAATCTGATCCCATCTCTTGAAACACTTCATGGTATGTAAATGAAATTTTATATTTTAAAGCACATTCATTATTTTCATTTATTAAGTTATACAATTCTTTTGTTTGTCCAGTTACTGACGAGACCTAGAAGTGACTCGGTATCTTGACTGAATGAGTAATTTGCATCATCACGTAGTGCTCAAAATAGTTTTAAACTGCTGAAAACTCAATGCAGAAAAAACAAGAAGAATCATTCTTCACAAATAGCAACAGATAGTTGTAATAGGCAGCTGGAGATTAAATTCTATACTAACAGTACAATATACTGTAGTATACAAATATTTATGGCAAACTATACAAAGACAGGGCATCACTAGCAGAGATCTATTCTATAACTATAAGTAAGTTTAATAAAAATTGGTAATTACATACTTGAGTGTAGCACGAGTATGGTGGAAGTCAGCTGAATCACAAAAACACACAAACACAGAGTGACCTTTGCCAATCAGCATCTCACGAAGTATCTGCATCAGTGTTGACTTACGACTGTCATAGAGTTCACTGAAAGAGAAAGCATGCTGAGTTTTTACCACACTTTAATAGAAACTAATCTGCTGAATTTTTTTTTTATAAGAGTTTGGTGCAGAAAATCACAATAAAAATTATTGTACCTGTAAAGCAGTGGTAAGAACAGCTGGGTCACAGTCATCAAGTTCTGGGTTTGATTACTGTGGAAGGACAGAAGCATTCATGAAGAGATTTCTTGCATAATTTGCAGTAAGAAAACCTCATTCTTCGCCAGAAGGGAAGGAGACAACTGCAAACTAACAAAACATCCAGCCAGGCCAAACAAGCAAAAGCCTCTGAGCCGGAGGAGAGCATGAAGCTCCCCGACCCCCTCTCAATGGGCAAAAGAAAACTAAAAGTAGGAAAGATAACCCCGAGGAAGCTCCACAACCCAGGGGACCAGAAAGACGCACAGCCGCTGCGATTATGCAAGCTGGGCAGCACCGTGTGCCTCAACCAGCAACAACAACTCCCTACCTACGGCCAAACGAAAGTACCAAGACCTAAGCTGACCCCAAGGGTGAGGCAAAAAGCCCAGCAGCTGCTACCTCTATGGGAATGGGGACCCGAAAAACCCAGAGAAGATAACTCTGAACCCCAAGAGGTGCATTCACAGGGCACCTAGGGAAGGGAGCCCTAAGCGCATACAGCCCTTGGTACAGAACTCCTGGCCACAGTCAATGCATAGCAGGGACACCAGCAGGGTGAAGCTAATCAGGCAACTGAAACCAGAGCAGACTTCCACCCAGTTTAGCTTCAGCCAACAAACTGACGGTCTGGCTGCCGGCTCAGTGAAATGCCACAAATGAGGGGCGTGCGGTAAAGCCTCTGTTTGGTCTCAGGTTGCAATTTTTCTATCAGGAGTGGTCTGTTTTGGAGCGCCTACCTTTCTGGGTGCTCAACCCCGGTCGATGGCAGACATGAATACTTTCATGTATGAGAGTTTCATATGTCATTGCTCCCTGTGCCTCTCTGAGGGGACCATGTTCTGGCTAGTGGTCTCCGGCAGACATGACAACTGCACATGACTGAAGCCCCGTACTAATATTATCTAATATCAGTCCAATAGCTCCAGGGAACCGACGGGGCTTCCCCACAGAAAAGGGTACAGTATAATATATCATATATACATCATAAAGACACTTTGCACCAGAGCATTGCCATATCCCTTGAGTATTTGTAGACATGTTTTACTGTACAGTATCTTGAGTTTTCAATATTTTTGCCAATTCCAGTGCTTTGAGTCCCTTAACCCTTGCACTGCTCACCTATTTTCGGCAAAAACGTCTTGGTGCAATTGTCAAGGACATATTTTTGTTATTTTTACAAATGTTCAGGTAAATTTAATGTCAAAATGTTTCCAAAATCAACTATTTCCATTTCAAAACACAAATAGTAATGAAAACATTAAAAAACATTAAAATATAGCCAAATTAAAAAACCAGCGTTGAATGTAATGAAACGCCATTTTCTGGGTGAGTCCCAGAGGCTCCCCGGAGCTATCCCAGGCTGATATGCTAATGTCAGACTTTGGCATCAGTCATGTGTATGGAGTTCTTAGGCCTACCGGGGACCACGGCCAGAACCGGGCCCCCTCAGAGAGGCAAGGGGAGCAATGGCCTATAGAAGCCCCCGTGTTAGTGGAAGCATTCTATGTCTGCCATCGACCGGAACAGGCACCCAGAAAGGTAAGCGCCCCAAAACAAACCCCTATTCTGGTTAAAATTGCTACCTAAAACCGAACTAGTGGATAGAACTCCCCAACCGAAAACAAGCAAACTAGTGTGACGTCACACACTGCCGCGCCGCTGTCTGCGCAGCTCCCCCCTCCCCGGGAGGGGGAAGGGGGAGCCCCAGACCCCCCGCGCCGGCTACCCACACCTCAGTTCTTGAGGCTGGATGTCAAAAACGCGAAAAACCGCCGACCGGAGGGAGGGAGGGATGCCGGGGAGCCTCCGGGACTCACCCAGAAAATGGCGTTTCATTACATTCAACGCTGGTTTTCTGGGGGGAGCCCCGTCGGCTCCCCGGAGCTAACTACCCACAGACAGAAAAGAGGGACTTACCCGGGAGGCGGTCGTCGCTCACCCCTCAACTCGAAGCCGAGACAACTGGCTGCAACCGCCGATCACAAAACATGATGCACCCCCGGCCAGACCAACCAAGCATCAACCACCCATGGACCCCTCCGGAATGCAGCAGTCTCATTCTTCGCCAGAAAAGAAGGAGACGGCTGCAAACGAACAAAACTATCACCACGACCAAAAGAGCAGAAACCCCTGCGCCGGAGGAGAGCATGAAGCTCCCCTACCCGACCCCCAGAGGCCAAAGCCAACAAGAAAAGTGCCTTGGAAAAACAATCCTGGACCGAAGGGGCCACAACGAAACGAGGAGATGAAAGGAAAGCGAGCACTCTGTCCAAAGACCAGGACGGCTCAGGCGACGCATGAGCAGGCCGGAGGTGAAACAATGCACGAGACAGCTTGCGAAACGGCGCAGACGTAACATCGATACCGAAAGCAAGCTGAAGCGGCTCCGCCAGCGCCGCACGATACGAAGCGACAGTGTTAGGCATAAGATGACGGTCCTCAAACAACCACGAGAGGAAGGACAAGACCACCCGAACAGACAAGGAGCTAACACGACGAAGACGCAAAAAGAAACGGAAGGACCGCCAGGAAAACTGCATACTGCCGCCGAGAAGAAGCCCTCAGGTGGGACACCAACAAGGAGGCCACCTGATCACCATAGAGATGATGATAGACTCGAGTCAAAAAAACCATACGCGAAGACTCGAGGAGAAGATCGAACCAGCTACGTGACGTACCGGCCCGATCTGCTGAAAGAGGCGGAGCCGCGGGAAAAACCCTCGGGTTCGGACACCGAGCAACCAGCGCCTGAAACCAAGGCTGGGCCGGCCACCAAGGGGCCAGAAGAACAACTCTCCCCCGGGAAGTCTCTAAGCGAGTCAGGACCTGGAGCAACAGCCGAACCGGGGGAAAGAGATACTGGAACCCCCACCTCGTCCAGTCGAGCCGAAAGGCATCGACCCCGACGGCCTCGCAATCGGGGAAGGGCGCCGCATAAACGGGAAGACGCCTCGACCACGCCGACGCGAAGAGGTCCACCTCGGGGCGCCCGAACGTCTGGCAAAGCCAAAGGAAAGACTCGTCGTCGACCGTCCACTCCGTGGAGAGAGGAACGAAGCGAGACAGGGCATCGGCCAAGACGTTGGACACGCCCCGTACGTGAACCGCCAGGAGAGCCAAACCCCGAGAACTCAGCAGACGAGTCACCCGAAGCGACCAACCCCAAAGAGACAAGGACCGCATCGAACCCCCGCGGTTCAGGCAATGAACCACCGGAGAGCAGTCCGAATGGAGCCGAATCGTCGATCCGCGGGCCACCCGAATCCTCCCCAGAGCAAACCACACTGCCGCGAACTCCCGCACCGTACTGTGAGCTCGACGGAAGGACGGATCCCAACGCCCCTGGCCGGCCTGGTGAGCACTGGTCACAAAACCCCAGCCGAGACGACGCATCCGTGTACACATCGAGCGAGGGCTCGGGTAGGCGCCAAGGCACTGAACCCCGAAAAACCCGAAGAGGAAACCGGTGACGCAGCAACCGACGCAAGTCCCCCGGGGGTCGAACTCTGCGATCGCGAGAGAGGCGGAAGGGGGAACCCCGAAGGAACCAGAACAGCCGTCGAAGCCAAACCCGACCCGGCGGGTAGACCACCATCGCGAAGTTCAGGCTCCCGCACAGCCCCTCGAGCAACCGCCGGGTGACCCGAGGGCCCTCCAGAAACAGACGAAGGCGGGACTGCAGCCGCAGGAGAGACTCCGGAGGGAGAGACAAGGAGGCGGTTCGAGAGTCCCACACGAGACCCAGCCATGTCCGAACCTGAGAGGGAACCAGATGGGACTTCCTCCAGTTCACCAAGAACCCGAACCCGGCGAGCTGGGAAAGAACCAAATCCCTGGCTAGCAAGCAAGCTGACTGGCTGGGAGCCCAAACCAGCCAGTCGTCGAGGTAGGCCAACACTCGAACACCTAGGAGACGCAAACGAGCCACCACAACCCGTGTAAGGCGTGTGAACACGCGAGGTGCCAGGTTCAACCCGAACGGGAGACAACGAAAGCGGTAACTCAGACGCCCCACTACAAAACCGAGCCAGTCCCTGAACCGCGGATGAATCGGGACATGCCAATAAGCGTCCCAGAGGTCCAGGGACACCATCCAAGCTCCCGGCTCCAAGAGGAGCCGAACCTGAGACAGCGTAGTCATCCGAAAGGAGGGGCAATGAACCCAGGGGTTCAGACGGGACAAGTCCAGAATGAACCGCAGGTCCGCGCAGTCCCGTTTCGGAACCGGAAACAGACGGGAAACCCATCTGAGGGACGACGTCGTTTCGACGACGCCCAAGCGTACCCACTCCAAGATGACTCGACAGAGCGCAGGGGAAGAAGCCTGCCCTGCCAGCCCCGACCCCCCAAAGCGGGGAGGGGCCACCCAACGCCACCGCAGGCCGCGAGACACGACCCGAAAGGCCCACGAATCGTGGGACCAGGCGCGGGCGAACAGCGCAAGCCGCGCTCCCCATCGCCCCGTCAAAGGGGCAAACCACGAAAGGGCCGGCGACCCCTACGAGACCCAGAACCCCGCACAGCGCGAACACCGCGCCGACCAGACGAGGGAGGATCCGCAGGAGGAGCCAACCCCAAACCTGACACCAGAGGCCTACCACGACGAGAGGAACCCCGAGCCCTGGCACGACCTTTCCGGGAAGACCCACCCCGGGACCCCCGGAAAACCAACAAGTCCGACATCGGACGACAAGCCGCCGACGCAGCCTGAATAAACTGCGCCACGGCCGACTCCCCAAACAGGAGAGGACAAAAAGGTGAAGAACGCCTATGAGCCAGAGCCCAAGCAGATCCCATGGAGGAACCCAGCACCGCCTGCCGACACGCGAGACGGGAAGCATAGAACAGGGAAACCGCATCCCGCAAAATCGGCGTGAACAGCTTCAACAAGGCAGCCGACAAACGCGCAGCCGAGGACAAGGTGCCGGACCCCGGGACGGACCCAAGCGTCCCCACATCCTCCACGAGCCAATCCGAAGACAGCTCCAGGAGGGAAAAGAACCGCAAGGCCGAACACAAAAGGCCCCGAGCGCGCAAGTCCTCCGCCACGAGCGCCGCCGAAAGGGAGGGAACCTGCACATGGAGCTGAATAACGCCCACATCGCGGGGAAGGGCAGGGGCAAACAAGCACTCATTCAGGTACTCAAGTTCACCCTCCAGGAAAACCTGAAGCACCGTGGAAGCTTCCCGCCACTCCAGCGCGCGGGAACGACAGAAGGAATGCCAGGAATCCAGACCAAACAAGGGGCAGTCTGCTAGCCAGGACGACTCCGGAACCTCGTAACGGAGCCAGAAAGGGAACGAAGTCCCAAGCCTGAACGAGGACGGATCCATTTCCGAGGCATAATCCGGGTCACGCAGGAGGTAAGCTGCAAAGGCCGCTCGCACCACACCAGGTTGGATGCGATAAGCCGAAAACCTCCGGAAGGACGGAACCGACGTACCCGGGGGAACACGGAACCGTACCCGGGGAGGGGCCTACACCAAATCCAACTCGTACGCAGAGGGGGGGAAAGAAAACCCCACTCCTTGTAACAATAAGCCCCGCTCAGTGGGAAGAAAAACCCAGGCGGGGTCCAGTGGGGCCCAAGGCCCCCAAGTCAGCCCCTCCCCAGCCTCGAGGTCCGTCACCACAGGACCCGAGGCCGAGTCCTCTCCCCAAGCCCCGACCCCACAAGACAAGGACGGAGCAGCCGGAAACGCTGGAGGAAGAGGGGCCCACTGGTCAGACCCTGAAGCTTCGGCCGGGAGACAAGACTCGAATGCCTCTGCCGCCCCCCCGGAAGGGGCAACCCCCGAAGCTGCCCGAGTCTCGAGATCAAGTAACCCCTGCTCCGACCCCGAAACCCTCAGACGCTTCGGGGCCAGAAGCAGGGGCGGGGGACCAAAACGAACAGAAGGGGAAGGACGAGGAGGTGCGGACTGAACCAGGATCGAAGCGACCCCCACCCCCAAGTCCGGGTCTCGAAAAGCAAAGAGGGGCAGCCCCGGGGCATCCGGGGAAGCAACCAACCGAGCGCGTTGCAACAGACGAAACCTAGACTGCAACGCACGTGCCGCCTGTACCCGAATAGAATCAGAGGATTGGGTAAATTGAGTCACAAGCAAGCAGCAACACTCACAGGACTCAGGGTCGAAAGTATCACCGACCCAAAAGGCAGCGTGGCAGAGGCAAAAACAATGAGGGTCACCCTGAGACAAGGGGACCGAGCAACCCTCAAACTCGCACACAGCGAGTGGGGACTCCGGGGTCACATCCATCGGACCCACGCGCCCCCTAGGGGATTCCCAGGGTCCTGAGCGTTTACTTTAAGAGGACTCGCGCTCAGGTAGTCCCAGGCAGGGTGCTGCAAACCGGCGCCCAAAACTACCAAGCAAACTTCTAAAGCTGAACCCCAGGGACGTGTACACTCACGGGGACCTAGCAGGGGGCGCCACCGATGAGAACAGTGGAAGGGCAAAAACAAACTGAATAAAATGACAGAACCCCCCACCAGGCAAAAACAAAAAGAAAAACAAAACCCCGCAAGAGGACAGCGAACCCCAAGGAACAGAGCCGGCCGCGATGTCGGGAAATACAAGCTGAGCAGCACCCTGCGCCCCTACCAGTGCAAACTGCCTCTTACCTGCCGGTAACAAGGGAGAACAGAACACCCAAGAGCCCAACAGGCGGCCGAAAAACCGAAAGGTAAAACGGACCAGCAGAGGCAAACCCCGAGGAGCCTGTGGAAGGTGGCCCCAAGCCCCAAGGGCAGTACTTACAGGGCACCTAGGGAAGGCAGCCCTAGGCGCATGCAGCCCGAGTACTGAAGATAACTCCTGGCTCTCGCACCCACAAAACTAACACCACACGCAAAGCACAGTGCAGTAGCGACACCGGAGCCAGAGCACACGACCATCGCCTATAGCATCAGCCTCAAGAACTGAGGTGTGGGTAGCCGGCGCGGGGGGTCTGGGGCTCCCCCTTCCCCCTCCCGGGGAGGGGGGAGCTGCGCAGACAGCGGCGCGGCAGTGTGTGACGTCACACTAGTTTGCTTGTTTTCGGTTGGGGAGTTCTATCCACTAGTTCGGTTTTAGGTAGCAATTTTAACCAGAATAGGGGTTTGTTTTGGGGCGCTTACCTTTCTGGGTGCCTGTTCCGGTCGATGGCAGACATAGAATGCTTCCACTAACACGGGGGCTTCTATAGGCCATTGCTCCCCTTGCCTCTCTGAGGGGGCCCGGTTCTGGCCGTGGTCCCCGGTAGGCCTAAGAACTCCATACACATGACTGATGCCAAAGTCTGACATTAGCATATCAGCCTGGGATAGCTCCGGGGAGCCGACGGGGCTCCCCCCAGAAAACAAAAAGCACAACTCTCTGAGCGCCTAAAGGCGCTTTGCGCAGTGCAGTGGTTAAGTTACTGTAAAGGTTATATAAATCCAAAGATATTTTAATAAACTTGACATAAAATAAAAGGCAAAGGAAAGGAAAAGCTAGACAAATTTAATACAGCATCTTACGAAAGTGGAAGTGCTGGACTGATCTGCTGCAATATCTTTAGAACTAAGAATCTTACACGTTCCATTTGCTAGATATTGTACCTGGTTAATGAATACAGCACTGCACATTGCAATACAGTATTTGAAGAAATGAACAAACTGTGGGTGTCATTTTATAAATAGCAAAATAAAGGCAATATAAAATGAATCAAATCTACTCACTTTTTATCCATTTGTGTCTGGTTAACAAAATTATGAAGACTAAAGAACGACTTGGTGAGAAGGTCCACATTTAGCTCTTCAGCCAAACTTGTATATGTTGGTGTCAGTTCTGAGCCAGCCACTAGTACGAAATCCAAGTAGGATGTAAACATACTTGTGACCTCCCATTTATCATTTTTTGTACTGTGTGGTGCACTCTCCAGGATCTGGGACACAATGATACATTATATACCATGCTGCATTTATCAAAGAATAAATTATGAAACAATGATAAATGATTAATAATTGCAAATGAATCTACCATACCTGTATTTTATTTACATCTTGGAATAATGAAAATTATTTGTAATGAATTTATTGTACAGTATATTACAGTATATTGTGTAGATATAAGTCAGCAGCTGAGCATTTAGGCCATCAAAGCATGTTATTATTTGAAAATATGACTAAAATAAGTGAAATCAACTTGAGAGATGAAACAAAAAAGAGAAAAAAGTTTATACAAATTTTACAATGACCTTATCATCTTTTCCTTTTGAAACTGGGTATATTAAGTTTGTAGCCTCAGGCTGTAGTATTAAGAGGAAGCAATAAATCAAAGTCAAATATACTGTACAACAAAATTTATACACCAAGGAAAACTTTTTCAAGTAAAACTTAAACACAAACATCCATTAGAAATGTTCTTATGACCCTTACAAATGTAATTCTCTCATTACATATGCAAGTGTAACCTATAGGTGTTCTCACTGCCTTAAGTTGACCATCTCCAGATATTTAAGTTACTGACTGTCACAATGCACAAAAAATCAAGTGTTGCCTGTAATGAAATGCCACTTTCTGGGAAGACCTTGGTGGCTATCTGTACCTAGCCGCACTGAGATAGCTCCACACAGTAACAGTAAGGGGCAAGAAATCAGTCTGGCGAACGGTAACAAGTAGAGTACCTCAAAAATCGGAACTGGGACCATTTCTATTTTTAATACACATGAAAGACATGCCTATAGGAGTCAAGTCCTATATGTCAATGTTTGCAGATGACGCGAAATTAATGAGACAAGTTGTATTCACCTAGTTGTGTTTGTGGGGGTTGAGCTCTGCTCTTTCAGCCCGCCTCTTAGCTGTCACTCAATCAACTGAATTTACTTTCCCCCCACACATACCCACACACACCAGTGTGTGGGTGTGTGTATCTCACATACCCTTTGGTGGTGACCAAAGAGCCAGAGCTCAACCACCATAAGCACAACTAGGTGAGTACACAAACACACACATCCCCAGGAAGCAGCCCATAGCAGCTGTCTAACTCCCAGGTACCTATTTACTGCTAGGTGAACAGGAACATCAGGGTGAAAGAAACTCTGCCCATTTGTTTCTGCATACACCGGGGATCGAACCCGGAACCTCAGGACTACAAGTGCCGAGCGCTGTCCACTAAGCTATCAGGCGACTGGTCTAACAAAAGTCGTAAACAATTTCTGTAAACAAATTCAATTTCGCCATCATTCGCCATATTTAAAAGCAATTTTGAAGTTAGAAAGTATAGCAAAATCCCCTCACACAATGTTCTTTATTTGATCCTCAGGTGATAGTTTTCTATCTAGAACCATCCCTAGATCTCTTTATCAGAATTCTTTAAAGATTTCTCACATAATATATTGGTTGTGTGGGGTCTATGTTCTCCTATTCCACATTCCATAACATGGCATTTATTCACATTAAATTCCATTTGCCAAGTGCTGCTCCATATACTTATTTTGTCTAGGTCATCTTGAAGGGCATGACAATCATCTAAGTTTCTTATCCTTCCTATTATCTTAGCATCATCAGCAAACATGTTCATATAATTCTGTATTCCCACTGGTAGATCGTTTATGTAAACAATGAACATTACCGGTGCAAGAACTGAACCCTGTGGTACTCCACTCGTGACATTCCTCCAATCCGATATCTTGCCTCTGATTACGGTCATTTTTCTGTCAGTTAGGAAATTTTTCATCCATGTTAGAAGCTTACCTGTCACCCCTCCAATATGTTCCAGTTTCCAGAACAACCTCTTATGGGGAACTCTGCCGCTTTGAAACGCTACGCTTTGAAACTACTGACGGTCTTGGCCTCCACCACCTTCTCACCTAACTTGTTCCAACCATCTACCACTCTGTTTGAGAAAGTGAATTTTCTTATATTTCTTCAGCATCTGTGTTTAGCTAGTTTAAATCTAAAACCTCTTGTTCTTAAAGTTCCAGGTCTCAGGAAATCTTCCCTATCGATTTTATCAATTTCTGTTACTATTTTGTATGCAGTGATCATATCACCTTTTTCTTCTGTCTGAGTTTTGGCATATTTAATGCCTCTAACCTCTCCTCGTAGCTCTTGCCCTTCAGTTCTGGGAGCCACTTAGTAGCATGTCTTTGCACCTTTTCCAGTTTGCTGATGTGCTTCTTAAGATATGGGCACCACACAACCGCTGCTGTGTGTGTGTGTGTGTGTGCACGCGTGTGCGTGTGCATGTGTATTTTGTGTGAGTGTGCGACCAAGACGGAGATTCGCTGAACCGAGGTTGCACTGCCTCCCTTTATTTCCATGCTACAGTATTTCCACACAAATATGACACCTCATTAATAAACCTCTCAAATTACATTTAGAAAGTAATTCTTCTGACTATTTAACAAATGTGATCCTAGATATAATTCAGAATTCAGTACAAGTCTAATAGGTTGAATAAAAGAGTGGAAATAAACTGTCAGCATGTTGCCTACTACATCCTACATAGATTGTGCTACCTTTGAAATAAATGGTTCTCTAAGTAAGGGCTAAAAGTTACATTAGCACTACTTACAAGGCGTATAATAGTATGATCCGACTTTAAGCGATCTTTGTCCTTCCTCCCTCGCCTTATATGCTCAATGTAGGCTTTTCTGCACAAAAACATCATCTGGTGGAAAATCAAAGTATTGTAAACTTAATTGATTTAATTCTTGAAAAAGATATAAATACTGTACAGTAATATTGTTCAAAGGAATTATGTTAAGAACAAGCAACAAAGGGTTATCAACATTACAAATGCATGTGCAGCTCTGCAAAACCTGGAAAATAAATGATTCTAATATATTACAATACAGGGCACTCCACAGCTTGCCTGGGCCTTAGGGAAATTTACCTATTGCCACCATCTCTTGAGTACAACCATTGTGATGGGATCCCTGGATTTGAAAGTTCTCGTAATCCATCCGATTATTTTTTGGCCGACGCAATATTTGCTTGGTTATGCTCCCTAAACGTTAGATCGTCGGACATCATTATTCCCAAATCCTTGACATGCTGTTTTTCTACTATGGGAAGATTCGATTGTGTTTTGTACCCTGTATTATGTTTCAGATCCTCATTTTTGCCGTACCTGAGTACCTGAAATTTATCACTGTTAAACATCATGTTATTTTCTGCTGCCCAATCGAAAACTTTGTTGACATCTGCTTGTAGTTTTTCAATGTCTTCAGCAGAGGTAATTTTCATGCTGATTTTTGTGTCATCTGCAAAGGACGATACGAAGCTGTGACGTGTATTTTTGTCTAAATCTGATATGAGAATAAGGAACAGTAATGGTGCAAGGACTGTACCTTGATGTACAGAGCTTTTAACATCGCTTGAACTCTATTTTATTTGATTGACTGTTACTCTTTGTGTTCTGTTCGACAGGAAATTGAGTATCCAGCATCCTACTTTTCCAGTTATTCCCATTGACCTCATTTTGTGAGCTATCACCCCATGGTCACATTTGTCGAACGCCTTTGCAAAGTCTGTGTATACAACATCTTCATTTTGCTTTTCTTCTAGGGCTTCTGTGATTTTGTCATAGTGGTTGAGTAACTGTGACAGACAGGATCTTCCCGCTCTAAATCCATGTTGTCCTGGGTTGTGCAATTCATTGTTTTCCATAAAACTAAAAATTTGATTCCTAATCACTCTTTCAAACACTTTTATTATGTGTGATGTTAGTGCAACTGGCCTATAATTTTTTGTCAAGACTTTATTCCCCCCCCCCCTTGTGCAACGGAGCTATATCTGCAGATTTAAGTGCAGCTGGTATCTCCCCTGTATCCAGGCTCTTTCTCCATATTACGCTGAGTGCTCTCAGTACTGGTTCTTTATATTTCTTTATGAATATTGAATTCCATGAGTCAGGCCCAGGAGCTGAGTGCATAGGCATTTTGTCAATTTCTCTTTCAAAGTCTTCCGAGTTTGTGGTAATATTCGTTATATTATCTGCAGCTTGAATGTCATTCATAAAGAAGCTGTCTGGGTCATCAACTTTCATGTTTATTGGTGTGCTAAACATAGCCTCATACTGGCTTCTTAGAATTTCACTAATCTCTTTGTTGTCCTTTATGTACGTACCTTCATTTGTAATTAATGGTCCAATATTGGTCGAGGTTTTTGATTTTGATTTTGCATATGTGAAAAAATATTTCAGATTTTTCTTTGTCTCTTGTAAAGCTTTCTGTTCCAATTCCATTTCCTCAGACTCATATGATCGCTTCAACAGTGCCATCAGTGACTTCACCACACTACCTGAGAAACCATGTTGGTCGTTACCGGGAATGTCTGTATCGCTAGCAGAATACAGAATCATGTGTAAGACGTATCCTGTTTCACAGTCACAAAGAACAAAGAATTTCAATCCAAATCTGTTTTATTTGGAGGGCATATACTGCTTGAAGGCAACATGTCCTTTGAAAAGCACAAGGGATTCGTCAATCACCAGCTTCTGTGCTGGTACGTAAAAATCTCTGAACTTTCCAATCACTTCATTCATATAGTGCCTGACTCGCCAAAGTCTATCATCTTCTGTCTGGTCCTCATTACTTGCAAAATGAAGACACCTGAGGAGTATCTGAAACATGTCTCGGGACATATATTTCCAAAGAAAGGTGTTGGAATAGTCTGGTCTTTGCTCCAATAATCTGTGATAGTGTGTTTGACACAATGCTTCATCAACATACATATTGCTAAAAATACATACATTTCACCTACAGTGGTGTTTTTCCAACTCTGCAATTGTGAATATTCTGTCAGCTCTTTTCCAATGAGATGAGCCTCATAAAGGTCCATTTGGTGAACAATATATTCCATGAGTGGCTCATCATAGAATGCTGTAAAATAATCCATTTCACACATGTCCTCTCCAGTATCAGGGAAAAGCTCTGTAATCCCAACGTCTTTATTGTCAAAGGCAGGAATTAGAGGAATAAAATCGTCACCATCACTCCACACAAGTACACCTGGTGTCCTGCGAGACGCAACAGGGGCACGACGAGTTCCTCATGTGGTACCAACCGGGGTTCCTCATGTGGTACCATGTGGTGGTGCTTGGGTGGGCGAAACGCTGCTGACGCGACAATTTCTCGCCCGGTAACACCACTGGTACTGGCAACAGGCTCGGTAACACTATGCTCTGAATCCACTTCACTAAAACCAGAAAATGAGCCACCTTCCTCTGACTCATCGCCCAAAATATCCTCATACTCTAAATAAGCACAGGAACTGTGTGGTCGTGGGTGAATTGGAGTAGACACTGGGTGAGGAGGCACGGGTGAGCGTGTAGGCCTCACCATGGGAGGAGGCTGTATCTCATTTTCACTGTCTGTGTTACTATCATCGGTCAATTGTGTGTAGTCCTTATCATTGTCAGAGACATCAAAATCACTTTCTTCACCATCAGAAAATAATTCACTGGTTATTTGCTCTTGGGTAAGTGATTGCGTGGTGCATGCCCGGGAGGCGTTCGGCCATGTGCTCGCCATGGTGACCACTGGGTAACTGGGGTCTCCCATGCGTTGGTAGTGTGAGCTGGATTTTTTTACAAAATGGCGACTGTTTACTATAGCCCCTGGGCAGTGTATGGGGTTCCCTCTACCCTGTTGGCCACTCAAATCTTGCGCGGTACTCCATCACGTCATATGACGTGATGCGCAATTTATAGCAAGTTACTCAACCCGTCGTATGACGTGTTGCGCAGTTTAAGGGTTAATCGAGCGAAAGCCCGTCAATCGAGACAAATTTTCTGCCAGTGGCTCGGTCGTTACTCGAAATGCTCGTAACTGGAGTCGCTCGTCATTCGAGGTTCCACTGTATATACTGTACTGTATATATTATATACATTATATAATTTCAATAAAAAATAAAATGAACAACTACTAATTCATATTACCTCTTTTTTAGATGTGATGAATGGTGTTCTAGCACCTGACCATACAACAAAGTCATTGGCATCCCTAGTTAGCTGTAGTGCAGGTGTGGCATTAAATAAATCACAGACAAGCAAGTCCTCCACGTTTTCCTTGTAAACATCAACACATGTCATCCTGTACATGGACCTAACATTAGTTGCTAATAAATAAATATATATAAATAAATCAATTTTTATTCAGGTAAGGTACATACATACAACGTAAGATACAAAGTTGATGGATTTATATATAGAGCTAGTACATACAATGCCTAAAGCTACTTTTACGCAAAGCGTTTCGGGCAGCAAAAACATTAAAGACAAACTTAATACTAATTGAGTTTAACCCTTAACATGCTCGGGGTCTAATATCCTGCTATCCACACAGGCGCATGTCATTTTGAAAAAAAAAAAAAATTTTTTTTTTTGCTAATCTGTTAAGTTCTGTTCACTGATCACGGGAAAAATAAAAAAAAATTCTATTGTACTTACTTTTGTTGCAATAGAGCCGAGAAGCTCTGCGATGACGTCACAATCTGCATGGTCGCTCATGCAGTACACGCCCGGGAGATGTTGCGCGCGGTCCTCAAACAGCCAGAGTTGCCACAAATATATTTTCGCGCTATTTATTTACAATGTCTAAGCGCATTTTATCTAATTTTTTTTCACTAATTGTGTTTCAAATACTGTTTGAACATATTTTGTATCAATAATTGTTACATATTTGAGTATACACAGGCGCACACAAATGTTTTCAATTACGGCAATATAATATGTCATTACAGTCTATTATATTATATGTTCTGCTTATATGTTTACATATTTACACACTCGCACACGCTATACACACTTTGAAGCACACTTAGAAGATTTCTAGACTGTGGTAGTCATTGAAGCAGTCGACAGCACATAATGGGATACCACACGTTTCACACCATGTTTGCACAAGCTTCCGTTTCTTGTCTCTACGTGTCGTTGTTTTACACACCAAGCAATCACGTTGGGCTATTGCACGCTTCACACCAGGTGGCAAATACTTAAGTTTGTGTGCTAGGAAGCCTTCAGTGTGAGCGAGGCGTGGAGTACCAGCATGCTGCAACAGTGGGTTTATGATGGGCCGCTGAATACCTGGGACATCTTTTGCAAACTTTCCTAATAACTGTATTGCAGCATCAAATACAAAGTCACGGAAAGTGGGCTTACGTCCAGTTCTCACAAGGTACATGTTGAAACAGTTCAGCATGCTCATGTCCACAAGATGGAAGAACACTTTTTTCGTCCACCTACATGTCTTCCGCACACACTCTGCAGTGCCAATCATCATGTCTGATTTATCAATCAACCGCATGTTGATATTATAGTCTAAAACACAGTCTGGCTTATATAGTGGTGCGTTTGTTTTATGGCTCACTTTCCCACTGTTCACCATTGTTCCATCATGAATTGTTGTCAACAAGTTCACCTCTCTTTTGTCTTTCCACCGAACTGACAGAATGTTATCACTTTTCCTCCTCTGACACTCACCAACTGCAATGTCGTTGTCAAACACAGGCATTTCCCTTCGTTGTGGCTTTACTGTACCAACCAATCCGGTTCTATTTTCTAGCAAGAACCGAGCTAGCAAGGGACTTGTATAGTAATTATCTGTGTATAAAATGTGTCCCTTGTTCATCCACGGAGCCATGATGGTCTTCACTACACTCCCCGAGAATCCATGTTCGTCGTTACCGGGAATGTCTACATCACTAGCCGAGTACAGAATCATGTGTAACACGTATCCTGTCTCACAATCACAAAGAACAAAAAATTTCAGGCCAAATCAGTTTCGTTTTGAGGGAATGTACTGTTTGAATGGAACACGTCCCTTGAAAAGTATGAGAGATTCATCAACCACCAGCTTCTGTGCTGGTACGTAAAAATCTCTGAATTTTCCAATAACATCGTTCATGTAGTGCCTCACTCGCCACAGTCTATCATCAGGTGTTCGGTCCTGAACACTTCCAAAATGTAGACACCTGAGGAGTATCTGAAACCTGTCTCGTGACATATATTTCCCGAATAAAGGTGTTGGTATTGTCTTGTCCTTGCTCCAATAGTCATTTATTGCATGTTTGTGACAGTGCTTCATCAACAAACAGAGTGCCAAAAACACATACATTTCCGCCACTGTGGTATTTTTCCAACGCTGCAGTCGTGAAAATTCTGTGATTTCCCTCTCAATCAGGTAAGCAGCATGCAGGTTCGTTTGGTGTACAATGTATTCCATGAGTGGTTCATCATAGGATGCTGTAAAATATTCCATCTCAGCCATGTCCTCACCTTGATTAGGGAAAAGGTTTGTAATCCCTACATCTTTATCGTCAAAGTGAGGAATATTAGGAATAAAATCGTCACCATCACTCCACTCAAGTACACCAGGCGTCCTGCGAGATGCAGAGGAAAGACGGCGAGGAAGCGATGCATACCGGCGACCAGGAGCTGAATACCGTCTGCGAGAAGCACGGCGGCTACGTGCACGTGAGGTGGGTGCACGTGAACACGAGGGTCTTGGTCCCTCATGTGGTGCCATGCGGTGGCGCTTGGCTGGGCGAGATGCTGCTGACGCGACAATTTCTCGCCCAGTTACACCACTGGTACCAGCCACAGGCTCAATAAAACTTTGATCTGAGTCACTAAACCCAGAGAAGGAGTCACCTCCCTCTGACTTGTCACCCTCAAACAGAAAATATCCACAGGAACTGTGAGGTCGTGGTAGAATTGGGGTAGAAAATGGGCGAGGAGGCATGGGAGAGCGTATAGGCCTCGCCATGGCATGGCGGTCATTCTCACTTTCACTGCTGCTGCTACTATCTCCCGACAACTGTGTATAATCCTCATCGTTGTCTGAATCGTCAAACACACTTTCTTCACCTTCAGAGAATAATTCGTGGGCTATTTGCTCTGGGGTGAGGGACTGAGTGATGCGTGCTCGTGAGGCGTTTGACCGTGCGCTCGCCATGGTGACTCTCGCTAAACTGAGGCCTCCCATGCCATCGGAGCGTGAGCTGGATTTTTTTTCAAAATGGCCGCTGTTTACTAGAGCCCCTGGGCAGCGTATGGGACCCCCAGCTACACCGCGGGCCATTCAAATCGTGCGCGGTACCCATACACTTCATATGAAGTGAAGCGCAGTTGACTGGTAAAACGATTTACACTTCATATGAAGTGATGCGCACTTTAAGGGTTAAAGTATAAAATGTGTTGAGAACAAATAAAAATAAAAATAAGGGGGGAACATGGCTGAAAAAGCAGTACAAATACAATTAGGTCGACAAACACCGTTGTTTAAAAAAACAGACATGGGTTGACAATAGAATATATAGGTCTCTACAGGAAACATATACTGTAGCTATCAAGTACACAATCAGCCTTTTTAGTAATTTCTTTAAAATATATTTATTGCTAAGGATGTATTACCAAGAACTAATAAAAATTATTCAGTACAATATACCAAAACCCTATTAGCTTACCTCAACACACACGAAGAATTTGTTAAGGTCCTCAAATAGTTCATGATATCATTGATGGCCAGGTGGAAAAGTTTCCTGTAATATTTGCTCTTGCCTGTTCAAATATATATTTATAGTAAATTTGACAATTATATTAAATGACAATTTGTTCAAATGATATCCAACTGTTTCTGACAGGGAAAGCCCCTTTTGACTCCCTAAAGCTAGGAGCCATCTTGCTGAGATGGCTCCTAGCTATTAGGTCACATCAGCTGTAGAATTCTGTTTGGCCTACCAGGGACCAGTTCCAGAACCTGGTCCTCTTACAGAGGTACAGGAAGTAGGTGACACTCCTCCACCCCACTAGGAATGCATCCAGAAACTCAGCAAACCAATACAGACCACTACTGGGTTCAATGAGACCGAAGCCTCAAAACCACCAAACGACCTCCCAAACAATGTAAACAAACTATCAAATCTCTTGAAACAGGCACAAGTTTGTTAGCTCTACTTCTACCAGTGGGAAGGGGGGAGGGGGGCAGAGCTCCCAGTGCCCAATGGTCTACTAACTCAATTCTGTCGCTGATGTAGACTGTAGTGTACATCTTCTGTAGATGAGATACCCGGCTATGCCCAGGTCTCTCCCACTCTTCTCTTTTTTTCCCCTCCCCTTATCTTTCAATTCCTTTCCCTGTCTTCTGTCTCCTGCCCTCTCCCACTCTCTTCACCCTCTCTCCAAATCTCCCAACTCTCCACCTTCTCTACCAATCTCCTCCCTCATCCCTCCCGCCTACTATCCCCCACTTCCTCACTCCTCTCATCTCTACCTTTCTTCCCCCCCCCCTCCCTCTCCTTCCCTCTTTTCCACCATCCCCATCTCTCTCAGGAAATTTAATATAAAGAAGCACTGAAACTGATAAATAAGTACTGTATATGAATAACACAAACTTTTATTTTGAGCTTGACTTCATTCAATTTAGAAATATAGTACTCTTTTAAAATAAAATATAACCAAAAACAAACATGCATTTACCAAAAGCTACCCAAATCTACACGTTAATAATTATTATTATTAGGTTAATAAAACATCTCGCAAAGCCAACAGAAGGACGTGTCGTCGACAGTTCACTCCATGGGAATGGAACTAAAGGGAGATAAACTGTCCAAGAAAATGTTACACACACCACACACATTAACAACCTGAAGAACCAAACCCTGATAAGACAGAAGCCAAGCTACACAAAGAGCTCAGCTCCAAAAGGAAGGACTGAAGCAACTCACAGTTCAGCAAATGAACTACCAGGAAGAAGTTGAAAGGGCATCAGAGGATGGAGCTCGAATGAAGACGAAACTTCCGAAGGGCATGCCATACTGCTGCAAACTCACATGCCATCCTGTGTGCCCAATAAAGTGAACTGACCACTGACCATGGAAGACTGGTGAGCACTGGTTACTGAAGCAACAGCAAAGACCAGTCTGTTCACCAGTCTTCGTGGTGTAGTAGTAAGACACTCGCCTGGCGTTCCGCGAGTGCTTTGTCATGGGTTCGTATCCTGGCCGGGGAGGATTTACTGAGCGCAAATCCTTAACTGTAACCTCTGTTTAACTCAACAGTAAAATGGGTACTTGGTTGTAAAAACGATTCTTCATGGGGGGTCGTATTCCAGGGATTTGCCCGAAACGCTACTCGTACTAGTAGCTGTACAAGAATGTAACTCCTGTATATATCTTAAAAAAAAAAAAGACACAGTGGCAGAGAAGGAAAGTACCACTTAACCACACCCCCAAAAAGCCAGGAGAGGAAGCTGGTGAAGCAAGAGCCAATGAAAGGCAGATGAGGTGCTGAATGTAATGGTCTCAGCAGTGACAAAATGGGTGGAACCAGAGGACCCAGTATAAACCCTGCCCTGTGCCTAGCCCTGCCCAGAATAAACAACATGCAGGCAAAGTTAAGACTCCCACGACTGCTTGAATAACAAATGTGCCATAGTACTCTCTTTAATCCAACATCAGACAGCAATGCTGCTGCAGGCAGAGCAGAGATGCATGAATCAGGGAAAGAGGTCACTGACTGGAAATCTCAAACTAGGCCCTTAAAATATGCATGGAACAAGGGCAGGCTCGACAGGTCAGTCCATCATGAGCCACACTGTAGACCCACAGGGGAGTTACCATGGCCTGAAGCATTGTTATCAAGCAGAATACCCAGGCACTAGGGATGCTTTTCCAAAAGAGCAGACACTGAATGCAGCCTACAGGATAAACTTGGCCATGAAGGATGTCTGTGGTGTGCTGTATAAACAAGCATGTGAGCAATAGCATACCCCACAACAAAACAAACAGAATACCCTAACTATAGGGTCCTACAAAAAAAGTCACAAACTTGTGCACTACCCACAGTAAGGCTCTCTACCCAAGTGATCTGGCCCTCTCAGGGGCAAACTCTCGAATACACCAGAGAAGTCACTCTGTCAGTGTGGGGAGAAACACTAAACACTTTGCATGTGGAAGGGTTGTTCTAAACACATGCAGTTCATAGCACAGATAAAATCTATTCCATGCAAGAAGTGAGGTTTGTAAATACATGCTTGTGAACAAATACTGAAGGTTAGGAACGATATACAAACATATGGACCCTACAGAACAGAGCCCAAAGGATTCCCTTCAATTATCTTTAAAAAGAAGTAGGACTCGCCATGGTTCAGTGACTCACCAAGGTCAGATTGCTCCAATCAGTGACAGGATGGACTCTTGCTGGCCCAGGATCCCCTTAGGCACCACACTAGAGTTCAAATTAAGTTTTGAGTGAACCATTTAGATGTTCTTATTTAAGCATTCATTTGTGGAGTTGGTAGGCTGTTTTAGCGATTCATTTTATGTGAACCTTGCAGTAGTTTATACTGATTCACCAACTTTCTGGATGTTTTTTTGGTGCGGGTGAAAACACCAATCCCCAGCTCCCTGTGCCTCTGAGGGAGCCAGGTTCTGACTTTGGTCCCTGGTAGGCCAATAGCACTCCTATGGCTGATCCAACTCAGTAGAGGGCAGCATCTCTGCGATATGGCTTCAAGGCATCACCAAGGGGCTCTTCCAGAAAAGTGAGAATGATGTATGAGTGAATATTACAAAAACAGGAATGGAAGAAAATAAAAAGACAATCTTGTCTTGAAAATCTAGAGGCAGGAAAATGCAGTTATTGTAGAGTACATGTTATACCATCTGTTAAACTCTTGGTTACTATGAACTGGCCTGAACTGCCTGCTATATTATTAGTATGCAGCAATAAATTATTTACTGTGTTTCAGTTTAATAATAAAAAAATTATTATTATTATTATTTATTATTATTATTATTATTATTATTATTAACTGAACAAATCCACAAGGGGCGTGATGAGAGTGGCACCTCAGTTGACTAAGGCGCAGCTGGGAACATCTCGTGCGTAGGTTCGAGCCCTCATCAAGGCCCTTGTGGATTTGTCATTTGATATGTCACGCTATTGTGATTTCTGGGTATTATTATTATTATTATTATTATTATAAATACTTATTTATAAATCAAAATATGCACTGGTCATATTTCATTGTACAGTACTGATACAAGATAAAGAATTTTTTTTTATTAGGCTGAACAGAGTTCTTATTGTTACTGTGACAACTACCGATTTGTTTCCCATTGTCGGAGACATGAAGCCTGTACTTAACCTTATCGAGGTTCCCTTCAGTAAACTACTGACCTTCCTCAGTATACAACCCACAGCAATTGCTTAATGCCTTGGCACCTACAGTACAGTATTTACTGCTAGGTGAACAGAGGTATCAGGTGAAATGCAACATTTTCCAACTGTCTTTGTCCTACTGCAGGAATCAAACCAGTCATAGACCAAAGAGCTTTAGTAAATATTAATTGCAAAAACAATTTCAGTACTAATAACAACAGAACAGCCTTTGATTATATATTTTGATTACCTGTACGAGAGGTGCCATAAAGAATAACTGCACCACTAAACTTCTTGTAGAGGAACTTTTTGATCAAACTCTTCACTGACTCCTCATACATATACTCATTTGACTTTCCAAAACAGACTTTATCTGAAAAAGTTATAATGCTATACAGTAATTCCAAACTGGAACAAATATCTCATGAATAATTTAATCTCAACAAATGTTAATACTGTACTGAACTGTTAGACTAGGCCTACTAACTATTTCAAATACAATAAGTCTAAGTACAATGTATAGTTTCCAAAAATTCATATCCATACTGTTCATAAAAATCATACTATCAAATATGAATATGACAGTACAATATACAGTACTGTGTATCTCATTACTAAATTGAACACGGATTATTATTTTGGAACATCAAATAAATAATAATTATTTGGCAACACTTACAAACTATGGGGCAACATCATTCAAAACATAAATACTATGTACTTTGCATGATAATAATTTTATAATAATTTCAGATTCAGATTCAGATTCAGATGTTTATTCAGGTAAGGTATATACATACAAGTGATGTTACATTAATGGATTGATATATAGATAGAGCTAGTACATACAATGCCTAAAGCCACTATTACGCAATGCGTTTCGGGCAACTTATTTATTGTGTTGGGGAACAGGAAGCCAGAGTGTGTGTGTGTTCATACACGTTAGGCTTTTATCGAGGTCCCCCCTTCCCCCCAGGCCGAATAAATGACCCCACCCAGGATGCAACCCCACAAGAACTTGAGTACCTACTTACTGCTAGGTGAACAGGAACATTAGGTAAAAGGAAATGTGCCCAACCATTTCTGTCCAGCCCGGGATTCGAAACCGGAATTCTCGATTGTGCATCGAGAACGAACCCAACTGAACTACCTGGACCCCAAGCTTTGATGATGATAATTTTATTCACAAGAAGGTACAATGGGTGGGTGAGATTACATAAAATTGGTATTATTACATTCTTGCAAAACCATTAACACCCATAGCATTTTGGGCAGGTTCTTAATCTAACATATCAGATAAGATGAAAAGGTACATTGTAGCAAAATTTTAGATCAACATATAACTACAATGTTATATATATATTGACTGAGGTGATTACACTGGTGAAGGTATACCTCTTAAGTACTAACATTGGAGAAGTGGGTAATACAAGATACAGGTGAATTTGAAACATGGTAGGAAACTATGATAATGAAATTAGGTACTTTTTGGTTTCAGTTTAGAATAAAGCACAGGTTGGAAATTTTTTTAATTCATTAAGGAGTGAGTTCCATAGACTGGGTCCTTTTATTTGCATGGAGTGTTTGCACAGATTTAGCCTGACTTTAGGAATATCAAAGTGATATTTATTTCTAGTGTGGTGGTCATGGGTTCTATTACACCTATCAAGGAAAAGTTTCAGATTTAGAATAGCATTTAGGAACAAGATTTTGTACATGTAAATAGCACATGAGAATATGTGGAATGAGTGTATGTTTAGCATGTTAAGGGACTTAAACAGAGGGAAGGGGAAACAAGTCCAATGCATTATCAAGATGGACCAGTTTCAGCAATTTCCCCTGGTTAGGATTTTCATATGATAAACATAAAGGTACATAAATACAAAAAACAAAACTTACCAAATGTATATGTTCTCCCTACAGGAACACCAGAATCAGGATCTACCTGGGTGACAGAGTGGTCACTGACTTGCTTCCATTCCACCCTAGCATTGATTTGAGGGCCTGTATTTATATACACAAACACCTCTGAATTAACTCTACATCCTTGCTTTTCCTTATACTTGTGCCTTTTACTTGTGGGCATTTTTCCTGTTACTGGAATCTGTAAAATATATTATGTATGCATGCAATTACTGTATAGAAAATTTGAGACTAAATATATTGTATTCACATTGTACAAACATGAGTTACGATATGATATAGGTATGATATGATGGCCTCATCTTCAGGACATGGCTACGTTAGAGAAAATACAACACTAGGCGACAATAATCATTTCAGAACTAAGTCAACTCTCATACCAGGAACGGTTGAGAGCTACAGGGCTAACACTGCAGGGCTCATGACAGGGCTCATCTCATCGAACCCTTAAAAATACCGAACAATTTACCTTGGAAGATGTTGATTCAGACAATTTCTTCAAAAGGTCATATGTAACACAAACAAGGTGCAATGGTTTCAAGTTCAACAAGCCACAATGCAAGACTAAAAACAGATGATATTTACCCCAAAGGGTTATAAACCCATGGAACCGCCTACCCGCCGAAGTCCGGTGGCAGGGTTTGTTCGTCGGTCTCCACCAGTCTCCGTGGTGCAGTGGTAAGACACTTGCCTGGCGTTCCGCGAGCGCTGTGTCATGGGTTCGTATCCTGGCCGGGGAGGATTTACTGGGCGCAAATCCTTAACTGTAGCCTCTGTATAACAAAAAAACAGTAAAATGTGTACTTGGTTGTAACAACGATTCTTCGCGGCGGGGATCGTATTATAGGGCAGGGTTGCCAGATACAAATTGCTGAAAGTAGCGAGCTGACGGTCAAAAAGTAGCGAATTTGTAATAGGAGTAGCCCAATTTTTTGTTGTGACTGATATGGGTTTCAAAGTAATATTTTGATATATAGAGTGCACTACACGATGTTAATTGTTTTATTCGTATTATTTCTGCACACACACACATACATACAAAAAAAGAAACCCGGATTTCTAGCAAACATATAAACATAGTTCACACATATAAACATATAAAGGGAGCTCTACAAATCAAGGGACCCAGAATGTGGAATGACCTTCCCAATCATGTTAAAGACTGCACCTCTCTCAACCAGTTTAAGATAAAAACTAAGCACTACCTAATTAACTCCCTGTAACCTACCTTACCCCTATATTGTCAACTCATGTCTGTTTTTTTAAAAAACGCTGTTTGTCGACCTAATTGTATTTGTGCTGCTTTTTCTGCCATGTTCCCCTCTTTTTTATTTTTATTTTTATTTGTTCTCAACACATTTTATACTTTAATTTCAATTAGTATTAAGTTTTAGTTTTTAATGTTTTTCCTGCCCGAAACGCTTTGCGTAATAGTGGCTTTAGGCATTGTATGTACTAGCTCTATCTATAAATATCAATTTTTGTATAACCTCTTGTATGTATTTTACCTGAATAAACATTTATTTATTTATTTATTATTTATTACAGAGCCTTAGCAAACAAACCTGGAGCACTAGTACACAAACAACCGCTGAAGCACAACCATGCACGAACCGAAGCCTGACCATGCACAACCCACAGCTCAAGTGACACCCCCGGAGCCCGACCAGTTATTTAACCGGAGCCCGACCAGTTGTGTAACTGAAGCCCGACCAGTTGTGTAACCAGACCCTGACCAGTTGTCTAACCTTAAGCCTAGCAAGTATACATCTCATCCAACCCCCACAAAGCTAAACAGTCCCAGAGCACAACCAAGCTCCATTCCTAGCTCGACCAAACAAAAATCTCATTAGCCCTACCTAAAATCCTCCACTTGCCCAAGAAACCAACTATGGAGCCATATCAAACAATTGAACTATATAACAAAAAAAGAAACTCGAATTTCTAGCAAACATATAAACAGAGCCCTAGCAAACAAACCTGGAGCACTAGTACACAAACACAGCACAACCACGTACGAACCGGAGCACATCCATGCACAACCCAAAGCCCAACAAGTCACATCCCTGGAGTTATGTAATCGGAACCCGACAAGTTGTGTAACCGAAGCCCGACCAGTTGTCTAACCGCAAGCCTAGCATTAACAAATCAAACAAACAACTTCTGGATCACAACCATGCACAAACTGAAGCCCGACCATGCACAACCCACAACCCAAGTGACACCCCCGGAGCCCGACCAGTTGTGTAACCGAAGCTTGACCAGTTGTGTAACCGGAGCCTGACCAGTTGTGTAACCGCACGCCTAGGTCTACTTATACTGTAGCTGGTGCGCCCCCACATGAATTATTGCATCCAGGCATGGAGACCTCATCTTCAGAAAGACACAGCTGCTCTGGAGCCATGTCTCACCAGAGCTATGGAGCTATGTCTTAAGACAAAAATCATACCAGAGCTTAGTCATCTGTTGTATCAGGAACGGTTGAGGGCCACAGGGCTAACAACACCACAAACCAGGCATGACAGGGCTGACTTCATAGAAACCTTTAAAATACTAAACAATTTGGAGAATGTCGATCAGGACAATGTCTTCAAAAGGTCAGATGTTACACGAGCAAGGAGCAACGGGTTCACACTCAACAAGCCAGAATGCTTTTTCACCCACAGGGTTGTAAACCAGTGGAACCGCCTACCCGCCGAAGCAGTAAACGCCAAACCTCTGCTGGGTTTTAAAATAAAGCTGGAAAAGATCAGAACAAATGGGGGGACCTTTGACAAGCCGCCGGCTTACTGCCCTCATCGAGGCCACTAGTGTTAGTGCCCCTCAGGTAAATTCAGTTCCCGGAGGAGTGTCCCCGCTCCTTCCTGTCAGGAAGTTGTTTATCTATTGCAGTATCATACTATCATGCAAGAGGAGCCACACATCTATGGTTCATCCAATAATATCAGCAGACTTCTAGATGTTACTACTGCTCGGCTTAGACTCCGTTACAAGTATCTCTGGGAATTCTCATTATCTGCTGATGTAGACCTGACCAAATGTAAACTGTGTATCAAGATTGTAACTTGCTTAGCTAAATGAATTGTGGGGTTCAGTCCCTGAGCCCATTATGTGCCTCTGTAACCCTTTCCATTACCGCCCACAAGATGGGTATGGGGTGCATAATCAATGAACTAAACTAAACTATTGCAGTATTTGTACATTGGACTGTCGCTTGTCACTAAACTTAGTTGTTAACTATTATCTTGATGAAATAATATTACCTTATACGCGAGAATAATTCTAAATACACAGCGATAAAATTGATGAATGAGGCTTTGGGTCGGGCGGCGGCGTAGGGAAGCCTGGCCTGAGGACAGGCGGCGGTGTAGGCGAGCCTGGCCTGAGGACAGGCAACTGTAAATGCTTCTCCCTCCACATACTTCAAGTGAAAATAATTGCCAACAGAACCTAAATACCGAACCTACTATACGCCTAATTATAGAATATAAAATTAATTTATACACGATAAAAACTATTTTTAATACACAGTACATAAAAGACGATAATAAATGCGTCTTAGGATGTGGGGGAGACGACCGCCGCGTTAACGAGCCTAGTCTGACGACGGGGTAGTTTAACACTATGGGGAAGTGTATTCTACATAATATCCTACCCATATAATGTTGGCAAATCATGATCCTCAAAATCTTCCACAATATCCGAGAGAGGACAGACTATTTAGCATTAGTGGAATACAAACATTTGAATACTACACAACCCGGATGAAAAAAAAAATACGGAAACAATGAGCCTCGAGACATTACAAAACTCAATGTTATAATAGCGAGCAAATGTATAATGCATTAAGCATTGTAGGTGGAGGTAGACTATATATTCATGCGTAAGAGCCCACCCCGACCCCTACCGAGAACCCACCCCCCAAGCCCTACCGAGAACCCACCCCCCAAGCCCTACCGAGAACCCACCCCCCAAGCCCTACCAAAACCCACCCCCAAGCCCTGCCAAGAACCCACCCGAAGCTGGACAGACACCCACCTGGAGCCCAAACAGTCACCCACCCGGAGCCCGACCAGTCAAACACCCGGAGCCCGCCAGTTTAGTAAACCGGAGCCCGCCAGTTGAGTGAACCGGAGCCCGCCAGTTGAGTGAACTGGAACCCGTCAGTTGAGTACCTGGAGCCCGCCCCGAGCCCTACCGAGAACCCACCCTGAGCCCGACCAAGAACCTACCCCGAGCCCTACAGAGGGATTCCCCAAGCCCGAGAGCCTAACCCGATCCCGAAAGAGCCCACCCCGACCCCTACCGAGAACCAACCTCCCAAGCCCTTCCGAGAACCCAAGCCCTACCGAGAACCCACCCCCCCAAGCCCTACCGAGAACCCCCCCCCAAGCCCTACCGAGAACCCCCCAAGCCCTACCGAGAACCCACCCCCCCAAGCCCTACCGAGAACCCACCCCCCCAAGCCCTACCGAGAACACACTCCCCCAAGCCCTACCGAGAACCTACCCCCCAAGCCCTACCGAGAACCCACCCCCCAGGCCCTACCGAGAACCCACCCCTCAAGCCCTACCGAGAACCCACCCCCCAAGCCCTACCAAAACCCACCCCAAGCCCTACCAAAACCCACCCCCAAGCCCTACCAAGAACCCAGCCCTAATACCTACCAAGAACCCACCCCAAGCCCTACCAAGAACCCACCCGAAGCTGGACAGACACCCACCTGGAGCCCGAACAGTCACCCACCCGGAGCCCGACCAGTCAAACACCCGGAGCCCGCCAGTTTAGTAAACCGGAGCCCGCCAGTTGAGTGAACCGGAGCCCGCCAGTTGAGTGAACTGGAACCCGTCAGTTGAGTACCTGGAGCCCGCCCCGAGCCCTACCGAGAACCCACCCTGAGCCCGACCAAGAACCTACCTCGAGCCCTACAGAGGTTCCCCAAGCCCGAGAGCCTAACCCGATCCCGAAAGAGCCCACCCCGACCCCTACCAAGAACCAACCTCCCAAGCCCTACCGAGAACCCACCCCCCCAAGCCCTACCGAGAACCCACCCCCCCAAGCCCTACCGAGAACCCAGCCCCCAAGCCCTACCAAGAACCCAGCCCTAATACCTACCAAGAACCCACCCCAAGCCCTACCAAGAACCCACCCGAAGCTGGACAGACACCCACCTGGAGCCCGAACAGTCACCCACCCGGAGCCCGACCAGTCAAACACCCGGAGCCCGCCAGTTTAGTAAACCGGAGCCCGCCAGTTGAGTGAACCGGAGCCCGCCAGTTGAGTGAACTGGAACCCGTCAGTTGAGTACCTGGAGCCCGCCCCGAGCCCTACCGAGAACCCACCCTGAGCCCGACCAAGAACCTACCCCGAGCCCTACAGAGGTTCCCCAAGCCCGAGAGCCTATCCCGATCCCGAAAGAGCCCACCCCGACCCCTACCGAGAACCCACCCCCCAAGCCCTACCGAGAAACCACCCCCCAAGCCCTACCGAGAACCCACCCCCCAAGCCCTACCAAAACCCACCCCCAAGCCCTAATACCTACCAAGAATCCACCCCAAGCCCTACCAAGAACCCACCCCAAGCCCTACCAAGAACCCACCCCAAGCCCTACCAAGAACCCACCCCAAGCCCTACCAAGAACCCACCCGAAGCTGGACAGACACCCACCTGGAGCCCGAACAGTCACCCACCCGGAGCCCGACCAGTCAAACACCCGGAGCCCGCCAGTTTAGTAAACCGGAGCCCGCCAGTTGAGTGAACCGGAGCCCGCCAGTTGAGTGAACTGGAACCCGTCAGTTGAGTACCTGGAGCCCGCCCCGAGCCCTACCGAGAACCCACCCTGAGCCTGACCAAGAACCTACCCCGAGCCCTACAGAGGTTCCCCAAGCCCGAGAGCCTAACCCGATCCCGAAAGAGCCCACCCCGACCCCTACCGAGAACCAACCTCCCAAGCCCTTCCGAGAACCCACCCCCCAAAGCCCTACCGAGAACCCACCCCCCCTAGCCCTACCGAGAACCCCCCCCAAGCCCTACCGAGAACCCACCCCCCCAAGCCCTACCGAGAACCCACCCCCCCAAGCCCTACCGAGAACCTACCCCCCAACCCCTACCGAGAACCCACCCCCCAAGCCCTACCGAGAACCCAGCCCCAAGCCCTACCAAGAACCCAGCCCTAATACCTACCAAGAACCCACCCCAAGCCCTACCAAGAACCCACCCGAAGCTGGACAGACACCCACCAGGAGCCCGAACAGTCACCCACCCGGAGCCCGACCAGTCAAACACCCGGAGCCCGCCAGTTTAGTAAACCGGAGCCCGCCAGTTGAGTGAACCGGAGCCCGCCAGTTGAGTGAACTGGAACCCGTCAGTTGAGTACCTGGAGCCCGCCCCGAGCCCTACCGAGAACCCACCCTGAGCCCGACCAAGAACCTACCCCGAGCCCTACAGAGGTTCCCCAAGCCCGAGAGCCTAACCCGATCCCGAAAGAGCCCACCCCGACCCCTACCGAGAACCAACCTCCCAAGCCCTACCGAGAACCCACCCCCCAAGCCCTACCGAGAACCCACCCCCCCAAGCCCTACCGAGAACCCACCCCCCCCCAGGCCCTACCGAGAACCCACCCCCCCAAGCCCTACCGAGAACCCACCCCCCCAAGCCCTACCGAGAACCCACCCCCCCAAGCCCTACCGAGAACCCACCCCCTAAGCCCTACCGAGAACCCACCCCCCAAGCCCTACCGAGAACCCAGCCCCAAGCCCTACCAAGAACCCAGCCCTAATACCTACCAAGAACCCACCCCAAGCCCTACCAAGAAGCCACCCGAAGCTGGACAGACACCCACCTGGAGCCCGAACAGTCACCCACCCGGAGCCCGACCAGTCAAACACCCGGAGCCCGCCAGTTTAGTAAACCGGAGCCCGCCAGTTGAGTGAACCGGAGCCCGCCAGTTGAGTGAACTGGAACCCGTCAGTTGAGTACCTGGAGCCCGCCCCGAGCCCTACCGAGAACCCACCCTGAGCCCGACCAAGAACCTACCCCGAGCCCTACAGAGGTTCCCCAAGCCCGAGAGCCTATCCCGATCCCGAAATAGCCCACCCCGAGCCCTACCGAGAACCCACCCCCCAAGCCCTACCGAGAACCCACCCCTCAAGCCCTACCGAGAACCCACCCCCAAGCCCTACCAAAACCCACCCCCAAGCCCTACCAAGAACCCAGCCCTAATACCTACCAAGAACCCACCCCAAGCCCTACCAAGAACCCACCCGAAGCTGGACAGACACCCACCTGGAGCCCGAACAGTCACCCACCCGGAGCCCGACCAGTCAAACACCCGGAGCCCGCCAGTTTAGTAAACCGGAGCCCGCCAGTTGAGTGAACCGGAGCCCGCCAGTTGAGTGAACTGGAACCCGTCAGTTGAGTACCTGGAGCCCGCCCCGAGCCCTACCGAGAACCCACCCTGAGCCCGACCAAGAACCTACCCCGAGCCCTACAGAGGTTCCCCAAGCCCGAGAGCCTATCCCGATCCCGAAATAGCCCACCCCGAGCCCTACCGAGAACCCACCCCCCAAGCCCTACCGAGAACCCACCCCTCAAGCCCTACCGAGAACCCACCCCCAAGCCCTACCAAAACCCACCCCCAAGCCCTACCAAGAACCCAGCCCTAATACCTACCAAGAACCCACCCCAAGCCCTACCAAGAACCCACCCGAAGCTGGACAGACACCCACCTGGAGCCCGAACAGTCACCCACCCGGAGCCCGACCAGTCAAACACCCGGAGCCCGCCAGTTTAGTAAACCGGAGCCCGCCAGTTGAGTGAACCGGAGCCCGCCAGTTGAGTGAACTGGAACCCGTCAGTTGAGTACCTGGAGCCCGCCCCGAGCCCTACCGAGAACCCACCCTGAGCCCGACCAAGAACCTACCCCGAGCCCTACAGAGGTTCCCCAAGCCCGAGAGCCTAACCCGATCCCGAAAGAGCCCACCCCGACCCCTACCGAGAACCAACCTCCCAAGCCCTACCGAGAACCCACCCCCCCAAGCCCTACCGAGAACCCACCCCCCCAAGCCCTACCGAGAACCCACCCTCCCAAGCCCTACCGAGAACCCACCCCCCCAAGCCCTACCGAGAACCCACCCCCCCCCCAAGCCCTACCGAGAACCCAGCCCCAAGCCCTACCAAGAACCCAGCCCTAATACCTATCAAGAACCCACCCCAAGCCCTACCAAGAACCCACCCGAAGCTGGACAGATACCCACCTGGAGCCCGAACAGTCACCCACCCGGAGCCCGACCAGTCAAACACCCGGAGCCCGCCAGTTTAGTAAACCGGAGCCCGCCAGTTGAGTGAACCGGAGCCCGCCAGTTGAGTGAACTGGAACCCGTCAGTTGAGTACCTGGAGCCCGCCCCGAGCCCTACCGAGAACCCACCCTGAGCCCGACCAAGAACCTACCCCGAGCCCTACAGAGGTTCCCCAAGCCCGAGAGCCTATCCCGATCCCGAAAGAGCCCACCCCGACCCCTACCGAGAACCCACCCCGACCCCTACCGAGAACCCACCCCCCAAGCCTTACCGAGAACCCACCCCCCAAGCCCTACCGAGAACCCACCCCCCAAGCCCTCCCAAAACCCACCCCCAAGCCCTAATACCTACCAAGAACCCACCCCAAGCCCTGCCAAGAACCCACCCGAAGCTGGACAGACACCCACCTGGAGCCCGAACAGTCACCCACCCGGAGCCCGACCAGTCAAACACCCGGAGCTCGCCAGTTTAGTAAACCGGAGCCCGCCAGTTGAGTGAACCGGAGCCCGCCAGTTGAGTGAACTGGAACCCGTCAGTTGAGTACCTGGAGCCCGCCCCGAGCCCTACCGAGAACCCACCCTGAACCCGACCAAGAACCTACCCCGAGCCCTACAGAGGTTCCCCAAGCCCGAGAGCCTAACCCGATCCCGAAAGAGCCCACCCCGACCCCTACCGAGAACCAACCTCCCAAGCCCTTCCGAGAACCCAAGCCCTACCGAGAACCCACCCCCCCAAGCCCTACCGAGAACCCCCCCCCCAAGCCCTACCGAGAACCCACCCCCCCAAGCCCTACCGAGAACCCACCCCCCCAAGCCCTACCGATAACACACTCCCCCAAGCCCTACCGAGAACCTACCCCCCAAGCCCTACCGAGAACCCACCCCCCCAAACCCTACCGAGAACCCACCCCCCCAAACCCTACCGAGAACCCCCCCAAGCCCTACCGAGAACCCCCCCCAAGCCCTACCGAGAACCCAGCCTAAAGCCCTACCGAGAACCCAGCCCAAAGCCCTACCAAGAACCCACCCCAAGCCCTACCAAGAACCCACCCGAAGCTGGACAGACACCCACCTGGAGCCCGAACAGTCACCCACCCGGAGCCCGACCAGTCAAACACCCGGAGCCCGCCAGTTTAGTAAACCGGAGCCCGCCAGTTGAGTGAACCGGAGCCCGCCAGTTGAGTGAACTGGAACCCGTCAGTTGAGTACCTGGAGCCCGCCCCGAGCCCTACCGAGAACCCACCCTGAGCCCGACCAAGAACCTACCCCGAGCCCTACAGAGGTTCCCCAAGCCCGTGAGCCTATCCCGATCCCGAAAGAGCCCACCCCGAGCCCTACCGAGAACCCACCCCCCAAGCCCTACCGAGAACCCACCCCCCCAAGCCCTACCGAGAACCCACCCCCCAAGCCCTACCGAGAACCCACCCCCCAAGCCCTACCGAGAACCCAGCCCCAAGCCCTACCGAGAACCCAGCCCCAAGCCCTACCGAGAACCCAGCCCCAAGCCCTACCGAGAACCCAGCCCCAAGCCCTACCGAGAACTCAGCCCCAAGCCCTACCGAGAACCCACCCCCAAGCCCTACCGAGAACCCACCCCAAGCCCTACCAAGAACCCACCCCCAAGCCCTACCGAGAACCCACCCGAAGCCGGACAGACACCCACCTGGAGCCCGAACAATCACCCACCCAGACCCCCCCAATCCCTACCAAATACCCACACCCCCCCAAGCCCTACCAAGAACCCACACCCCCCCAAGCCCTACCAAGAACCCACACCCCCCCAAGCCCTACCAAGAACCCACACCCCCCAAGCCCTACCAAGAACCCACACCCCCCCTAGCCCTACCAAGTACCCACACCCCCCCAAGCCCTACCAAGAACCCACACCCCCCCCAAGTCCTACCAAGAACCCACACCCCCCCAAGCCCTACCAAGAACCCACACCCCCCCCCCCAAGCCCTACCAAGAACCCACACCCCCCCCCCCAAGCCCTACCAAGAACCCACACCCCCCCCAAGCCCTACCAAGTACCCACACCCCCCCAAGCCCTACCAAGTACCCACACCCCCCCCCAAGCCCTACCAAGTACCCACACCCCCCCCCCCCCCAAGCCCTACCAAGTACCCACACCCCCCCCAAGCCCTACGAAGAACCCACACCCCCCCAAGCCCTACCAAGAACCCACCCGAAGCCGGACAGACACCCACCTGGAGCCCAAACAATCACCCACCCAGAGCCCGCCAGTTGAGTACCTAAAGCCTGCCCAGAGCCCCGACCGACAACCCACCCCGGAGCCCCGACCGACAACCCACCCCGGAGCCCCGACCGACAACCCACCCCGGAGCCCCGACCGACAACCCACCCCGGAGCCCCGACCGACAACCCACCCCGGAGCCCCGACCGACAACCCACCCCGGAGCCCCGACCGACAACCCACCCCGGAGCCCCGACCGACAACCCACCCCGGAGCCCCGACCGACAACCCACCCCGGAGCCCCGACCGACAACCCACCCGGAGCCCCGACCGACAACCCACCCCGGAGCCCCGACCGACAACCCACCCCGGAGCCCCGACCGACAACCCACCCCGGAGCCCCGACCGACAACCCACCCCGGAGCCCCGACAGAGAACCCACTTGGGGCCCGACAGAGAACCCACTTGGGGCCCGACAGAGAACCCACTTGGGGCCTGACAGAACCCACTTGGGGCCCGACAGAGAACCCACTTGGAGCCCGACAGAGAACCCACTTGGAGCCCGACAGAGAACCCACTTGGAGCCCGACAGAGAACCCACTTGGAGCCCGACAGAGAACCCACTTGGAGCCCGACAGAGAACCCACTTGGAGCCCGACAGAGAACCCACTTGGAGCCCGACAGAGAACCCACTTGGAGCCCGACAGAGAACCCACTTGGAGGCCGACAGAGAACCCACCCCGCGCCCAACCTTTCATGGAGAAAATTGAACACCAGGCGACAAAAATAATTGCAGAATGAGGTCTAGTTTCATACCATGAACGGTTGAGGGTCACTGGGCTAACAACACTGCAAACTAGGCATGCCAGGATGGATCTCACCGAAACTATTAAAATATCGACTTGAATCGACTTGAGAATGGTCCAGGACGGACCGAAACTCGTCGTCCCTTCAACTTCTAGTGTGTGGTCTGGTCAACATACTTCAGCCACGTTATTGTGACTCATCGCCTGCCTATTCAAATATTGAACAGTTTCGAAGATATGGATCCAGAGAACAACTTCAAAAGGTCAGATGGAACACAAACAAGGAACAACGGTTTCAAGTCCAACAAGCCGCAGTGTAGGACTGAAAACATAAGCTATATTTTCACCCACAGGGATATAAACCCATGGAACCGCCTATACCATATTATATATGAGGGGCTACTAAATAAAATTAAAGCACAAGCATGTTCACCTAATATTAGCTGACAGGTGAAATAATATGAAAGTCGGAAACTATTTGATTCTCAGAATTTCTACTAAACCTTTCTTTCGTCGAGACCAATATATGTCAGTGACCCCTCAGATAAATTTCATTTGCAGAAATCAAATTATTCAGACCGTTTCAAAGAAAACGAGTTAGATATACTTTTATATTTTACCTGAATTTACCCGAGTCTGCAGTTTAATGCTGATAAATGTAAAGTTCTGAGGCTAGGTAATGATGATAGTTACAAGATACGAGCTTGATGGTGTTGAGATTGCGAAGTCGGATTGCGAAAGGGATCTGGGAGATATGATTAGTAAGAATTTAAAACAAAATGATCAATGCCTGAATGTTCGTAATAAGGCAAATAGGACACTGGGATTTATTAATCGAAGCGTTAGTAACAAGACACCTGGTGTTCTTCAGTTATATCTTGCTCTAGTTAGGTCCCATTTAGATTATGCAGTTCAGTTTTGGTCGCCGTATTATAGAATGGATATAAATTCACTTGAACGTGTCCAGCGTAGGATGACTAAGTTAATTCCCCAAATTAGAAATCTTTCATATGAAGAAAGATTAACAAAGCTTAAGTTGCATTCACTGGAAAGGCGATCGAAGAGTTAGGGGTGACATGATAGAGCTTTACAAGTGGATGAATGGACATAACAAAGGGGATAACAGCCATTACATGCCCTTTCCACTACCACCCACAAGATGGGTATGGGGTGCATAATAAATGAACTAAACTAACTAACTAAAAAAGTATCAACACAAGACAGAACACGAAACAATGGGTATAAATTGGATAAGTTTAGATTTAGGAAAGACTTGGGTAAATACTGGTTCGGTAACAGGGAATTGTTGATTTGTGGAACCAATTACCGCGTAACGTGGTGGAGGTGGGGTCCCTCGATTGTTTCAAGCGTGGGTTGGACATGTATATGAGTGGGATTGGGTGGTTATAGATAGGAGCTGCCTCGTATGGGCCAATAGGCCTTCTGCAGTTACCTTGTTCTTATGTTCTTATGATTCACTAACACTAGTGGCCTCGACGAAGACAGGAAGCCGCTTCTTGTTAGAAGCCGGCGGCCTGTCAAAGGTCCCCCCATTTATTTTGATGATTTTTTTCACGCTAGATCTTAAAATTCAACAGTGTTTTGACATTTACGGCTTCGGCGGGTAGGTAGTTCCATGGGTTTATAACTGCATTAAGCATTGTAGGTGGAGGTAGACTATATATTCACGCGTACCTCCCAACGGCTCGGATATATTTGAGAGAGAGAAAAAAAAAAAAAAAAAAAAAAGTAGCAGTCTTACCTACACGGGAGCGACGCACCGCACGCCGCCGCTGCTTCTTGACGACTGGCGGCCCGTAGTCGATGACCCGGTCACCCGTAAGCGACCCAGAGACCCCCTGCCTAAAATTATTTGAACGCCATATTGAAATTCCTAGCGTATAGCGCCAGGAATGTGTAAATTAATATTTATATGCATTATAGGCCTTTCTAATGTAATTTATAGATCTGCATATCAAATATTGTCTAACAAACGAATTATTTAAGTTAAGATTTTAATTATGCCAGATACAAGTCTCATCGCAATTCAATTTCTCTCTTTATTATCGCACACAAGAAGATTCGTCGGCGTTTTTTTTTATTTTTTTATTTATATATAAAAAAGTTTTTAAATTCTTGTAAAGTCACTAGCACGCATAGCGTTTCGGGCAGGTCCTTAATCTTATTTTTTCCCCTGGAGTATGACCCGCCAAATCGTTTAACAACCTATTCTCTACTGAGTGAACAGTTAAGGATTGTCGCCCGGTCAATCCTTCCCGGCCAGGATACGAACCCAGGTCAAAGGGCTGGCGATGAGCCGGGTACGTGCTTTACTACTGCGCCACAGAGACTGCTCCGTGGCGTAGTGGAATTTTGAATTTTGAAACCTGACTAACCTAGCTCAACTCAACCTAACGTAACCCAAATCAAACCAATTGTAGTGAGTAAACTTATACTCGCTCCATTATCTCATCATCTTAATGGCATAACTAATTACACAAGCTATAATCCTATCCCTATTTACAGGTAACGGTTTTTCCACCCTCCTATCTTACTGTGAGGTGTAGTCACCGTATATAAGCCAGCAATTTGAGAATAGCAAACCACGGGAGACATCTCCCGTCACGCAGGGTGCAGTCGCACCTCCACAGATCGCCAGTATCAGCTCTTGATACTGGTAATGGCTCAAAAGTGGTGGCGACGCCACCACTTACGGGCTATTCATGCCCGTGCCACCTTTTGGGTGGCTTAATCTTCATCAATCAATCAATAGCAAACCAGTACAAACTCCAGTCAAGAATGTAGTACTCGGTGTAGGCAGTTCTAATCGACCCAAGACGCTACAGCTTCGACACAGAGCAGACAGCAGACTACGACCTCATCCAGTTTAGTTTAGTTCATTTATTATGCACCCCATACTCATCTTGTGGGCGGTAGTGGAGAGGGTTACAGAGGAACATAATGGGCTCAGGGACTGGACCCCACAATTCATTTAGCTTAGCAAGTTACAATCTTGATGAGCTAGTTACAAAATTCAATATAAGTCGTCACATCAACAATGGGTTCGAGATCGACCTCAAGTACAGGTTCTAAATTAAGCAACTGACATATGTGGAGAGCTAGTGTCAAAATTTACCTCATCCAGCTACAACGCTCTCCCACATAGAGCTCCGCGACTCCGGCCTCACTCAGCTCTCTGCTCTGCTCCAGGCTTCGTCTCAACGTCTACGACACTGCTGTATCCAGGACTACTAAATAAAAATGAAACTCACTAAACACTGTGTATCTAACCAACCCAACAACGTAACTTAATCGTACGTTACATTGGTGACCCCAGAGAGTTTCGACGATACCCAGCCACGATGGACTACAACATGGATTCTCACTGGACCTTCACTCCTGCTGTTGCTTGTTGTGGACCACCTTGTGCCGCTTGTCACGGAACGCTGCCAACACCCTCGCCACAGCTATAATTTTCATCGCGATCATCTCTGCATTTTCATCTACTACGGCTTGCTGCTCCACGATCGTTACTCACTCACCTGGCAGCTTCATCAGTAACTGCATAATGTGGGATCTACAGCTTGTCCTGCCGATTCTCCGTCGCTGCCAAGGCACTGCTTGTCCTACAGGGACGCCCACGACAGCTGCTCTTTCGTCAGATTCATCTACACGTTCACTGCATTCTGATACTCTGCCGACTCAAGCACCTTGCGCAGTACAGGACTTACAGCTTGCGTTTCCGACTCTTCGTCGCCTCCAGGACAATTCAGCTCTAGCAGTGATTACCTCGTTGTCCTAACTACGTGCCTACATTACCTCCTATTGTCCTGGTGCCCGAGCCCATCCGCTCCAGATCTAAATGCTCCACCAGCGACCCAAGGACGCAACAATCATGCACATTCTTCTCTCCTGCTACACCGAGCTTGTCCACACACAGCCTGCATCTTTTGGTACCAGACTACATGTTCCACAGCTACCCAGGAACAGTAGCCTCGTATTTTTGTTATATTGTTTTATTCCATTTCCTGGCAGGGGGAGTCCTGTAGCGAGTAAACTTATACTCGCTCCATTATCTCATCATCTTAATGGCATAACTAATTACACAAGCTATAATCCTATCCCTATTTACAGGTAACGGTTTTTCCACCCTCCTATCTTACTGTGAGGTGTAGTCACCGTATATAAGTCAGCAATTTGAGAATAGCAAACCAGTACAATCTCCAGTCAAGAATGTAGTACTCGGTGTAGGCAGTTCTAATCGATCCAAGACGCTACAGCTTCGACACAGAGCAGACAGCAGACTAGGACCGCATCCAGCTACAACGCTCTCCCACATAGAGCTCCGCGACTCCGGCCACACTCAGCTCTCTGCTCTGCTCCAGGCTTCGTCTCAACGTCTACGACACTGCTGTATCCAGGACTACTAAATAAATATGAAACTCGCTAAACACTGTGTATCTAACCAACCCAACAACGTAACATAAACGTACGTTACACAATCAAATCCAACCGAGCCCAATGCAGCCTAACCTTAATAACATAACCTAATACAGCCTAGCATAACAATTACATCCGGTTTTAAAACAGAAAATGAGTAGCCGAATCGTCTCGTGTCCGAGTGTAACCAGAACCCGACCAGTTGTGTACCTACAGACCTAGCAAACAAACACCTGCAGACGAGGAGTCATAATAACGTGGCTGAAATATGTTGACTAAACCACACACTAGAAAGTGAAGGGACGACGCCGTTTCGGTCCGTCCTGGACCATTCTCAAGTCGATTGTGAGAATGCACAATTGACTTGAGGATGGTCCAGGACGGGCCGAAACGTCGTCGTCCCTTCACTTTCTAGTGTGTGGTTTGGTCAACAAACACCTCACCTAACCAGACAAACACCCCCCTTACTCTACCAAGCACAATGAGAGCCGTACCAAAGTTGGGAGGGTCCACAGACAAGAACGTGGTTGTAAGTACAGGTCCACAGGCATGGGTCCCAGTGCCCACCATCTGGGTTGGAGAGCAACAGTGCATTGCTTTGCTCAGAGAGTATAATGCTGCTAACACAGCCCTGCCTTCAATATGCAAACTTTTCAGGATTATTTAATTAGCTAAGATTTACCTGAATTTACCAGTCACTATCTCTCAGTGAGGATAGGAAGCCGGCGGCTTGTCAAATGTCCCCTATTTGCCCTGGTGATTTTATCGAGCAATGTTTTGGCATTTACGGCTTCGGCGGGTATGCGTTTCCACAACGTTATAATTCTATGGGTGAAAACAAATATTTTCCATCCTTCAGTGTGGCTTGTTGAGCTCGAAACCGTTAATGCTCCTTGTTGGTCTTACATCTAGCCTTTTGAAGAAGTGTTCTGGGTCAATATCTTCCAAATTATTCAGTAATTTAAATGTTTTGCCGAGAGCAGCCCTGTCATGTCTGGTCCCTGTGGCCCTCAACCGTTCCTGGTATGAAAGTCGACTTAGTTCGGGAAAGATTTTAGTCGCCCGGTGTTGAACTTTCTCCAAAGCAGATATGTCTTTCTGAAGATGAGGTCTCAGTGCGTGGATATAATAATCCAAGTGGAAGTACACCAGAGATTTATACAGTTGTATAACTACCTTTTCCTTCGTCAAAATTTCGTTTGACTATTCCAAAGGATTTGGTTTGCTTTTATAACTCCAGCTTCCACTTGTTGTACAACTATCAGTGATTGGTGGATTCTGACCCCAAGATAATGTTGATGATTTGGTAGTTGTGCATTGTTATGCCCCACATGGGTGAAAAAAAATCTCCTGTTTTCTGTCCTAAGCTGTGGCTTGTTGAACCTATCCACCGCTGCTCAGTGGATGGGGGGCGGTGTGCAGGACAAACATATAAATTGTGACACTAGCTCTCCACATATGTCAGTTGCTTAATTTAGAACCTGTAGTTGAGGTCGATCTCGAACCCATTGTTGATGTGACAACATATTGAATTTTGTAACTAGCTCATAAAGATTGTAACTTGCTTAGCTAAATGAATTGTGGGGTTCAGTCCCTGAGCCCATTATGTGCCTCTGTAACCCTTTCCACTACCGCCCACGGGATGGGTATGGGGTGCATAATAAATGAACTAAACTAACTGAACTTGAAATCGTTGTTCCTTATTTATGATTGATTAATGAAGATTAAGCTACCAAAGAGGTGGCACAGGCATGAATAGCCTGTAAGTGGAAGATTTTTTTGGAGTGAATGTGATCTTTGGTCGTAAGAGGATATACTGCGTGTTGTGCTCGCATGTAAATTGTCAGTCTATGGCTGCTATCGCGGGGTGCTTCTTTGTGTTGTATTTGACCATAAATAAGCATCATTGAGTTGCTTAACATTAATAGCCCAAATTAGCCCAATTTGCTTTTAAATTAGCCCGAAAAGTAGCAAGTAGCGAAATTAAAAATTTGGGAGCGCGAGGCTCTCAAAAGTAGCCCAATTCGCTACTTGTAGCCCAAACTGGCAACCCTGTTCCAGGGACCTGCCCGAAACGCTACGCGTACTAGTGGTTGTACAAGAATTAACAACTCTTGTATATATCTCAAAAAAAAAAAACTCACGGGCACTTAATGAAGCGCTCTTTATTGTCCCTCTTTGCATATCTTTGAATATCGTACATGTGTCGTGCTTCCTGACAGTCTATCAGGGTTATTTTTCCCTCGATAGAATCCTTGGTGCATACGGTACCTTTGATATTGCTCGCCTTATGCACATTTGTTCTCATATTGGCATCCTCATTGATTGATTGATTGCTAGAGATTAAACCACCCAAAAGGTGGCACGGGCATGAATAGCCCGTAAGTGGTGGCCCTTTTGAGCCATTACCGGTATCAATAGATGATACTGGAGATCTGTGTAGGTGCGACTGCACCCTGCGTGACGGGAGATGTCGCCCGTGTATCCTCAGTAATGTTTAGCGCCCTTTTTTTGAGATATGTACAAGAGTTGTTACATTCTTGTACAGCCACTAGTACGCGTAGCGTTTCGGGCAGGTCCCTGGAATACGATCCCCACCGCGAAGAATCGTTGTTACAACCAAGTACACATTTTACTGTTGAGTTAAACAGAGGCTACAGTTAAGGAGGCCTTTTGAATATCCTGCGGCACTGATGTTTACATCAACCTGGCCTCCTACCAAGAACGTCGCATTTCGCACGTATGCGTTACTTAAGGTAAAAAAAATTCTCGTACTAGAAAATGGAAGCAGCTGGCGAAATTGACGTACTGTCCCGTTTTCTGTTTTGGGTCCTCTGGCAGGTTAGGAGAGCAGACTTTACACTGGCCGTTTTCTTAACGTTGGGAAATCTTAGGAGGACGGGCTGGCTACATCGGGCTCACCATAGCCCGTGCTACTTGGAACTTTGTTCCAGGTAGCGATTCTTTAACAACCACATATAGTCTTCCCTGGTTGGTGCCTTCTTTTGATAATCACTTACTTATCTTTCTAATCGGTTTCTCATGTGGCACCGTATCAAAAGCTGCTAAAATCAAGGTACACAACGGCACAATCCTTTCCACCATCAACTGTCTCAAATATACTGTAATTGAATGAAAGTAAATTTGTCGAAGATAAGCGACCCAGAGTAAAATCATGTCATGAATCATGTAAACAATATCAAGATGTAGTAGAATGGCTTTTGTAATTATCGATTCAAGTTATTTTCCCTTGGAATAATTCCCACCATTTTTATGCCGTTATTGACAAAATACAGGAATTACTAAACTGTTTCCTGGTGTGTGTGTGTGTGAGAAGGAAGTTCCCAGCAAGTCCGTAATTACTCTTTACTCAACTCTTGACTCTAAATTGGCCGGCTTAAGTCCTACGAAATGAGAGTATATTGCGGAACTGTGTATTCACCTAAATGTGCTTGCAAGGTCGAGCGTTAGCTCCTGGGCACGTATTCTCAAACTACCCAGGCTGGGTGTCTTATTATGATAACGACTTCAAACTGTCCAAGGTAACTATATACTGCAGTGTTCGGCACAATTTGGTGCGATTCCGTGGGCCATGTCACTAGGGGTTCCATGGTGCCTGTCATCCCTGGTGTAATTGGTTAGGAAAGTGAAGAGGTTTCGGTCCGTCCTGACGGACCGAAATGCTCTTCACTTTCCTTTGCTTTCATATTTCGTTAAGTAAGATTATTATTATTATTATTACACTTATTTACTTTATTAGTTCACTCCCAATAGTAGTGTGTGTAGCATCCTTCCATACATTATTAACTTTACACGAATATTACCACTGCTAATATTTTGAGCTAACTTATGTCCATCCATTATACACGGCTACACATTAGTAATAAAGTCCAGATATAAAATACACAGTGATATGATTGAGGACACAGCCGGTGCATGATAGTGCTACAAGGCCCGGCCTGCACACACACATCCAACTGATTTATTATTATTATGTCCCACTGATACAACTGCCAGTGTTGGTGACCTGCTGACGCATTAGTATGAACAGGAATGAGAGAGAGAGAGAGAGAGGAAGAGATAGACAAACGTACCAATAGGGAGACAGCACGAGAGAGTAAGATATATAAAGACTGACAGAAGAACACAGAACAATAAGGATGTTTTAGTTACTGTATTTCTACAGGAGGTCCCGAGCGTTATCCTATCTTGCGTTTCAGTGCTTGTTTAAACTTATATCCAGGTACAGCGACCTCAACAGCTGTCATATCCAGGTACAGCGACCTCAACAGCTGTCATATCCAGGTACAGCGACCTCAACAGCTGTCATATCCAGGTACAGCGACCTCAACAGCTGTCATATCCAGGTACAGCGACATCAACAGCTGTCATATCCAGGTACAGCGACATCAACAGCTGTCATATCCAGGTACAGCGACATCAACAGCTGTCATATCCAGGTACAGCGACCTCAACAGCTGTCATATCCAGGTACAGCGACCTCAACAGCTGTCATATCCAGGTACAGCGATCTCAACAGCTGTCATATCCAGGTACAGCGACCTCAACAGCTGTCATATCCAGGTACAGCGACCTCAACAGCTGTCATATCCAGGTACAGCGACCTCAACAGCTGTCATATCCAGGTACAGCGATCTCAACAGCTGTCATATCCAGGTACAGCGACCTCAACAGCTGTCATATCCAGGTACAGCGATCTCAACAGCTGTCATATCCAGGTACAGCGACCTCAACAGCTGTCATATCCAGGTACAGCGATCTCAACAGCTGTAATATCCAGGTACAGCGACCTCAACCGTTGTTGAATCAAAGTAGCGACCTTCAACCTAGTGAGCATGGTCGCTTGCAGGTCACCGACGCAACATACTATTTATGCTGCAAAGTAATATATTTCCAAACAAATTAAAAATCATTATTATTATTGAAAAACAGATAATACATATAATAACATTATTTAGTATTGAAAATACTTGGATATTTCGAGATTTGGGAGTGAATTCCAATCTGGGACTCGCCTGTGATGGAATGGTACTGTGTTTACTTTACCAAGGTGTAATATGTATAAACATTATCAATTCACCACACATGTCTGTAATGTTATTTTGAGAAAATAAAATTATATAAAACAATTTGTTACCTAATACAATACAATGTCGATGTTTAAATTGAGATTTAAGCATTTAAATATTTTAGTGTAGGTCAACTCCGTAGGTCAACTTTAATCCAACAAACTTTGTAAAATCTCTTTATGTATGTACCTTACCTAAATAAACATTTATTTATTTATTTATTTATTTATTTATTTATTTATTTATTATTTATAACTTTACAGACCTGGTCCCTCCTCCCAGACTGGCGCAGCAGCCGCCATATGTCAACATGTGTGTCACTCTCACTCTCCTGAAGGGAATATATAGGTAATAACGTGTTTATTTTCACTTGTATTTTTAATAATTTAAAGTTTAGTTGGCACCATACATTGTAGAGTATCCTGAGTGTACGCGAACTCATATTTTACGTCAACTGCAGACGCAAAAATGCATTTTACCACTTTCTAAAATAAAAAAATAATTTTACGTTTATTTATTTAAAGTAATCCAATCCATTCTCCTGTTAAGATAGTATTTTTGTAAGTATGTGAACAATAGTACAAAGATTGCCGTTCTAAGCAACTAGATAGTAGAACTTTGTACTATTCACTTTATAGTCGCAAAAAAAGCTACAAAGCATACTTAAATATTCCTAGGCCTAGTATAGCATACATATGTACTACATTAGGCCTCAGATATCGTGTATTAGGCCTAAGAAAGTTAGGTTAGGTTAGTTTGTCTTTGCAAGGTAAGTAGAGAATAGTTTTCCGGTTTATGTGAAGCGGTCCGTGGCGGGAACAGAGTGGTGTATTATTGACGATAATATGGAATTCAAAAACTATTTCAATGTTCCCACAAATTCCGTTTACAGAAAACCAAATTCTTCAAAGAAAAACGTTTTCAGCATACGCTTTATATTTTAAACCAACGATTTATAATACAATAAAGTTATAAGTTGTGGATAATCTCTGTTTACGACAAAGATTCGCTTGCCAGTTTACATGCAGACTATTACTGGAACCGCAATATGCTCTCAGACCATCACAAATATCTAGATGTGTTTATTGGATTACTTTGAAATCCAGGTAGATTAAGGGTGGGTGTGGTTTCTCATGGTAATGGATTTGGACCGAAGACGACTCATAACATCATAATGTCGTACTATAGCACAAGTTCTGTGTTTCCCCAACACGGGAGGGAGATCTCGCTCTCTTGACCGCTGCTGAACTCTGGTGTGTTGTTTCTAGGTGTGGTATGTGGGACTAACATGTGTGTTATGCGGTGAATGTAAAGGGGGTGTTTGTAGACCGCTTGTGTAGTGTGGGGGGGGGGTCTACTTGTGAGCTGTATGGAGGGTCAATTTGTAGTGTACGGGCGCCGCCAAGCGTCATGTTCGGTGGCTATCAACTGCCGTGTGTGGGCGACCCTTGTGTGGTATACCAAACAACTTTATCATTGTGTTCATTGCTGTCTTCTTTTATGTGCTAGCCATATGCTGTATTGTGCCTGCTAAGTTTTGTTAAACTACCATTCAAGCTGTCATTGCCATCATTCTGAGCTACGTATGTGCTTTAATATACCTACAATTTTTCTCTCATCTTTTATTTTTTTCATGCTATGTAACTGTTATCATTTTTATAAATGTTGCAAGTATTTACCAACTTATAAGTTTCTTAGATTAAGGACCTGCCCGAAACGCTGCGCGTACTAGTGGCTTTACAAGAATGTAATTACTATGCTATGTATCCTCACAATCCCAATGTACCTTCTTGTGTATATATTAATAAATAAATAAATAAAAATAAATAAATAAAGTATATTTAGGCTGATCTATAGTGTGTATGAGGAGCCTGTTTGTGTGCTAGGCGGGAGGAGCCTCTCGAACAGTACATCTCATTTTGACGTATAAATTCCCTAAGGCCAGAAACTGAAATACTAAAAATCATAGCTGCTCGCAAATTGACACGCTGTCTTGTTTTTTAATTCGTGGGCTCTTGGTTAGGTTCGGGAAATTGACTACCACAGTTTAGTGAGGCTGTGAACGGTCGTGAGGACTGGCTGGTGTGGAAGCCTCATGTGGTGCCGTTCCGTGTTGTGTGTGGGAACTTGCGTAATCTCTTCTCTCATTACATAGGAACATATTGTGTAGGCGACCCAGACACGACCCCTATATTATTCAGTTTTCATTATAATATGTTAACAAATATTATAGAACATGTCAGCTAATAAAGAAATTTATAAATAGGCAGGAGTAACTCATTATAAAAAGTACTAAGCACGGAAAATATATATATACAGTATACAATATTTTCGGGCATAGCGATTTGCGTATTATTGGCTTTAGGTGTTGTATGTACTAGCGCTATCTGTAAATCCAACTTTATGTTTGTAACTCATCTTCTGTGTATGTACTTTTACATGAATAAAAATTTGAATTTAACAAGAAAATAAATTGACAAGAATGTATGAGAAACTCTACGGCGTTATGACACATGCTATTTTTTTCCTATTCCACTGATAAATCACTCTCCCTAATCAGTGTCCTTGTCTTCCCTGTCCACACACTTACCATCGACGATGTCCGACCCGACCCACGGATTGGAGGAGGCGAACACATCCACGTGGATGGTTCACAGGTGTACACAGCAGGTGTCTCGAGGTGGGAAGGCAGGTGTGTTTGGTAACACCTGAGCTGGGAGCCAAAATGAAATATGTCCAGTGTTTTTGACCACCGTTTTGGTCGCAAAATCATTGATCGTATCTGAAAAAAAACAAATAAAATTTTATGGTATGTAAAAATATTTTAAATTCAAGTAATTGGCTAAATTTATATAATCATGTTATAACTTTTTCGCTTGTAATTTTTGCAGTTATGTCAACTTTTTTTTGTATTTAAACAGATTAATAGTATAAATATAATATTTGTGTAAGTTATTATACGTTCTTTACTAGGGTTCGCTAGTTGTGTATTATTGGTGATTAAAGGCCTTTGAAAAATATGCGCAAAACGCGACAGTTAGTGACAAATTACAGAATAGTAATTGTGTTATTGAATTCCAATTATCCCGCTAGTGTGTGCGTATGTGTGAGTGTGTGAGCGAGTGAGAGTGAGTGTGTGAGCGAGTGAGAGTGAGTGAGTGAGCGTTGGTGATGGACAATAAGCCCTCGGGCGAGTAATTGACGACACACCACCTGCATACATTTAGCAACAACCTGCTGATATGTCCACTGAACTCCCGCCCGTGTCCAGCACACTCATCCTATTAGTCATCCTATTAGTGCTTTCTCTCTCGCTCTCTCTCTCTCTCTCTCTCTCTCGCTGGACGGTAGGGGGCTAGGAGCTGGATGATAGGAGGGCTGGGAGCTGGATGATAGGGGGGCTGGGAGCTGGATGATACAGTTGAAACCTTAAACAAGTTGGGACCTTATGGAGGTGAAATGTATTAACTTTTAAATGATTACAGACGATTCTTTCTTCGTGGTTCAGGTCGCCATGACCCTCCCCCCCCCCACCCCCCTCAGTGGTGAGGCGCTGGCAAGTAGTGGGGCATGAGGCATGGAATATGAGAAGACATGCGAGAGGCGAGGGAGGTGAGGGAGGGCCTCACTGGGAACTTTGGGGACGCCGAGTCAAGGCACAGTGAGTCGACATGGCGAGGATGAATGAAAACAAAAGGGTCCTGTATCGCAGTGGTCTACGTCGTCGGCTCATGACCGATGGTCTCAGGCAGGACGGAGACGATTTAAGCACGTTTCCTTTCACCTGATTCTGCTATTCACCAATCAGTAAATGAGTATCTGGGAGATAAACCAATTGTTGTGGTTGGCATTCAGAGGAAGGTCAACAGCTGGCCTAGGTAGTACTGGAACCTGAACTGGAGATGTGATGCTGGAGACTTGTGGGAGGGAGAGGCGCACTGCACGAGGGGCGCTGAAGATCCTGGTTGGTGAGGTGAGCCCTGTCCCATCAGTGTCACCCCCCGTCACACCACACCCACCCCCCCTCACCCCCGCCACACCACACCCACCTCTACCCCCCCCTCACCCCCCGCCACACCACACCCACGTCTACACCCCCCCCCCTCCCTCACCCCCCGCCACACCACACCTACGTCTCCACAAACCTTCAACAAATATAAATCGCCAATAACTGCCCGATTTATCTATTTCTGTATCAGCTGGGTGTGTCGCTGGGTATTTTTATTTGTTTGTGTGGTTTGGTATGCCAGCGAGTTTGTGTGTGTGTGTGTGGGGGGGGGGGGAGGGTTATGTTTGTGTGTGTGGCTGATGTCGAGTCGTGAGGTACCTGGAGGTCTGCAACAACTTGATCACCTCTCGTGTTCTTCACGATATCCCGCATAATGTATCCAATGTTCGCCAGCACAGGCTACTGATCACATGTTCCCGCTATGACAAACCATCCTGCGAGCTGTGCATGTTGTATATCATAGCAAGCTTTTGACTCACACTATGTAACCCTTTATATAATCTAGGGGTAGCTGCATAAATAAGGCTACAATGTTACAGTGTTAAGGTACATTGTTACCTGCCCTGGTCAGAGTGGCCTAGTTCCGTAGGAAACTGTGTCCTACTTTAGGCATTAGATCAATCAGCAACTCTATTCATAAATGACAGCACATTTGCAATTAGCTTAGTTTACAACACTCATGCACATTATTCAGTTTTTTTGTTTTTTTTTAGATATATACGAGAGTTCTTACATTCTTGTACAACCACTAGCATGTATAGCGTTTTGGGCAGGTCCTTAATACTAATTTTCACACACACACAATCCCGGGAAGCAGCCCGTAGCATCTGTCTAACTCTAAGGTACCTCTTTACTGCTAGGTAAACAAGGGCATTAGGGTGAAAGAAACTGCCCATTTGTTTCCACCTCCGCCGGGGATCGAACCCGGACCATTAACCCCAAGCGCTGTCCACTCAGCCCTTAGACGCCCTGTATACTTGTAGCAGTTTTCTTATCATTATCAATATTATTCTTATTATTATCATTACTACTAATACTAATAATAGTAATAATAATATTATTATAAATTATTATTATTAATGTCATTTACAATAGTGTTAATAGTGCTACTCTTAACACTAATTACCACTTGTGTTTCAGCGATTGTTTATTTGTATACAAATGGCGCCATGTAAGTAGAGGGAGAACTTATTCTTATATAAGTTGATATATGCTGGTGTGTCGGTATAGTTGTTGTTGCACTGCCTTGTTATTATGATATCACTTGCTGCCGGGAATGTTAGACAGCGGATGTTGAACACACACACACACACACACACACACACACACACACACACACACACACACATACACACACACACACACACACACACACACACACACACACACACACACACACTCACACACACTCACACACACACACACACACACACACACACACTGGTTAACAAATGTAATGCATTAAGTAGTGGTGTGGTGGAGGCAGACTCCATACACAGTTTCAAATGTAGATACTATAGAGCCCAATAGGCTCAAGAATCTGTACACCAGTTTACTGACAGTTGAGAGGCGGGACCAAAGAGCCAGAGGTAAACCCTCGCAAGCACAACTAGGTGAGTACGCAGAATGACAAAGAGGTGTGTGAAGGGTTAAAGGGACAAGGGTTAAATACAATGAATTAAAACAAACAAGCATGCAGAGTCCCGCTCTCACTCTTCATACAAAAGAGTAATAATAAACCAACAACCACACGTGGTTGTAAACCAATAACCACGTGTGCTCGTATCGTTTCAGCGTAATAAATGTTGTTGTTGTTGTGGAGGGGCGTAGCCAGGCTGGCCACCGCACTAGTACAGCTGGGACGAATACGTCAGCCCCACCACAGTCAAGGAATCTGGTGGAAATTTAGAAAAGTATGTGTGGATCAAGAGTGTGGCCAAGGTGGCCACTCTCAACAGGTGGCCAGGTGAATTTGAGAGCCAGAACGTGGCCGTGTGAGTGGTTTAATGGAGTCGAGAGTTTAGGAGGTGTTGGGGAGGTTGGTGCTGTAGGAGAAGGTGTTGGGGAGGTTGGTGGTGTAGGAGGCAGTGTTGGGGAGGTTGGTGGTGTAGGAGAAGGTGTTGGGGAGGTTGGTGGTGTAGGAGAAGGTGTTGGGGAGGTTGATGGTGTAAGGAGGGGGGAATAGGGAGACGGAGGGGTCAAGGTCACTACTGATGACAACAAAAGCTGGATGAGGCAGCAGGTGATTCTTGGTGGCGGGGGTTAAAGAGGTTAATGAATCCCTGATCCTTCCTCACCTTACCCCAGTCATGCCCGTGAGGCCGGGGGAGGGGGAGGTCTTTCACTCCACTTGAATCATCATTCAGCATATTAATGCTGTGTGCCGCCATGTTGTCACCTGTCACCACATTATGACAGATGCAGAGCGTGGCGGTGTTGCAGCATGGTCAAGCTCTGCAGCATTACAACTCATCATAACGAAATGTTAGTGTTGTGTCATTGTAAAGTTGAGAGAGTGTGAGGTGTGGAGGGTTGCGTGGCGCTGCCCGACAACTGGCTCAGGCGGAGGTAAGATCCGTGTCGACCCTCCCACCCTCACACTGCCTCCTCCTCCTCCCAGTGTCCTGCAACGCTACCTCACCGTGTCCTCGTCACGCTCCTCACCACTTCTAGTCACGCTCCTCGCGACTCATCTTGTCACGCTCCTCGCGACTTCTGGTCACACTTCTTGCGACGCTCCTCGCGACGCTCATTGCGACGTTGCTGTTGAGGCTTCTGGCGGCACTGCTGACGGAGGCACTCACCTACGTGTGGTGCTGAGGGCAGATGGTAGAGGACCGACAGGCTACACCGGCGCCCACCTCCCACTCAGTATTCCCTGCGACGTCTCTGGTCGCCTCCAGACACTGCTGAACCTGGCACTAGTGCTGAAGGTCAGCTGCGGAGACCTTGGTGGTGGTGGGCGTGGGGCAGGGCGCGTGCCGCCCGCGTCAGGTAACCCCTAGGCTACCATCGGGCGCCTCCCTTACCTTGTTGCTGTGTAATTTGTAAATTATGTGGCCATCGCCCCGGGTAGCGGCGCTTCTTAGTGGTTGGCAGCGAGATGTGGTGATGCAGGTGTGTGGTGGATGTGGTTAAGCGGGTGTGTGGTGAACTGGGTGTGTGGTGAAGCGGGTGTGGAGCGAGATGGTGAGCGTAACGCCCCACCACCAACTAATAACCATTTTCCTTGCATTTTCCACATAGCTGGTGTACCGCCGTCGCGTCTTGGAGTCCCGCGACCAAAGTGTTCTCTTCCGGTGGCGTATCTGGCCGGTCCACGCTCTCACTTCCGTGACCGCTGCTCTCGTCTGCGGCGCCAACTATATTCAAGCACGATTCAAAAAGCTCTTTAAGGTTATTTTACCAGTGTGTCGAGTGCAGCGGTGGTTCAGCGAGACCTCAGAGAATGCTTCAACTTGCTCGGTGTAATTCTGTGCCAAGTGGCTTGCGTAATCAGTATTAGTGCGTCAGTGTTGTTCTTCATCATGCGAGTCAGTGTTGTTCTGTATGACTTAGAGCCACATGCTGTCAGCAAGATCAGGCTATCAGTTTATGCAATGTATTAGTGACTAAGAGGAATACAGTCTGTCAGCGTAGTTCAGTGCTGATTGAAGAAGGTCCAGTAGCGGTCAGTAAGGTCAGCAGCATGTTAGTGTAGTGTTGACCAGAACAGGTCCAGCAGGTGTAAGCATGTCAGTGTAGTACTGGCTATAGCAAGCCAAACACGAGTATGCAGGTGTGTGGTGGTAGCTAACCAAGGATGAAGGCGACCAACAGCTCCGCGCGTCCCTCAAGCGTCCAGTTCTTGTGTCAGCGTTGCCAGAAGATCAAAAGAGCCGCGGGCGTGTACTGGTACTGTACGGCCAAGGTCCTAGACCCCGACGATGACGACGACCACCTCTCCTACACCTGCATGTGAGTATACCTGCTCTCTCTCACCACCTCTCCTACACCTGCATGTGAGTATACCTGCCCCCTCTCACCACCTCTCCTACACCTGCATGTAAGTATACCTGCCCTCTCTCACCACCTCTCCTACACCTGCATGTAAGTATACCTGCCCTCTCTCACCACCTCTCCTACACCTGCATGTAAGTATACCTGCCCCCTCTCACCACCTCTCCTACACCTGCATGTAAGTATACCTGCCCTCTCTCACCACCTCTCCTACACCTGCATGTAAGTATACCTGCCCTCTCTCACCACCTCTCCTACACCTGCATGTAAGTATACCTGCCCTCTCTCACCACCTCTCCTACACCTGCATGTGAGTATACCTGCCCTCTCTCACCACCTCTCCTACACCTGCATGTGAGTATACCTGCCCTCTCTCACCACCTCTCCTACACCTGCATGTGAGTATACCTGCCCTCTCTCACCACCTCTCCTACACCTGCATGTAAGTATACCTGCCCTCTCTCACCACCTCTCCTACACCTGCATGTAAGTATACCTGCCCTCTCTCACCACCTCTCCTACAGCTTCCCTCTCTGATGAAGAGAGCCGTTGTCTCTCACACAATAGGATCTAAGTCACATCTTCCGGTCCTCTTCAGTCCCTCCTTCCCTCACTACTCGCCTCCACCTTAACACCTGCTCACAGTCCTCGGAGTGCGTGTGCTCTTCCATTAGAATACGATGAAGTAGACCTGCTGAGCGGTCGTGTGTCGGTGCTGTGTGCTGATTGACGAGGAGATCAGAGGTGAATGTTTATGATCGTGAGAGCGTGAGGGGCCACAGATGCGGGTGACCAGGTACTCCACCGTGGTTGGTCTCCCATGGTCGTCTCCCACATTGGTACTCTCTACTGTGGTCCGCAATAATAGTCTCACGGAAGTGGTCTCCCACAGTGGGAGTCAACACGTGTGGCTGAGGGTTTACAGTAGTTATGCCACATAATTCCTACAGCACTACACTAGCCACTTTTCACCACATCCCCATTAGTCCTTTGCATTAATTGGTTCTTATTTTCAATTTCTGTTCAAATTCTTGTATGAATTCTTTCAGCGCCTTTACTTTATTTAAACACAATGGGTTAACACGTCTTCAGCTATTATCACTAAATAAATACCAGTCAATTACATGCTTAAATGTTTTATTTACATCTTGTATTTGTACGCAGTTTTAGACTCTGAAATTTGTTTTTAAATAATTAAGATTTAAAAATTAGTAGTATATAAGTCACCTATGAATGAAAAAACTACCTATGTAACTTTTATGACAGAAATAATCGTTTATATTTTCATAGCATTATGGTGTTTTTGGCGTGACCTGTAAGGCATAAAAGTATCACAAGTATTACTTTTGTTTGTACACACTTGGGCACAGCAGCAGAGAACACGTGTTAGCAGGCTTGATGGTCTCCCGATGCACCTTGCTGCTACCTGGCGAATTTCCGGCCACAAAGAAACCATATTTAACATGATGTATCGGTGAGAAAATCTAAGGCGTTTGCTTGGGAAGACCCAGAGAATAGGTTCGAATCCTTCTCATGGTTTCTACTGATTTCCTTAATGATCTTCCTTCCCACAACCCATCTTAAGCCTTATCCTGCTAGTTTTCCTTCTATATGATTAGCATTAGTTAAGAATAGGTGGTCAATCATTCGTCCCTACAATGGGCTCGAACCCGCCCCAGTATCGCTAGCGAGGCGTGCGGAGTGAACACGCTACCATCATACAAGAGACAATTCTATAGCGGAACGAAAGGTTCACTACATCATCATGTTGTCTATACGCCTTCACGTAATATTTGCTTGGCGGCTCTCTTCACATTACGGGATGTATGGGGGCCTGCGGACCCCGACCATCAATAGTCTACCTGCTGGTACTATCATCACGGCACCTGGCTCTCAGGCCTGGCTCTCAGGCCTGGCTCTCAGGCCTGGCTCTCAGGCCTGGCTCTCAGGCCCGGCTCTCAGGCCTGGCTGCCAGATGAGAAATACGCGGGACTTACAATAGGTAAACCACAGGCAGACAATACCAGCATGTAATGTGCGTGACAGTAAAAGAACTGGACATGTTTTCTTTTGCTTTTGTTAATCTTGAAACTGTTGGTGAACCCGAAGATAAGTTGTTATTAGTATTATTATTGTCATTACTTTGATAATCTCGCCAGATGTGTAGCACCGTAAACAGTTCCAGCACGCACTTGTATGCAGGCGATGAGTCACAATAACGTGGCTGAAGTATGTTGACCAGACCACACACTAGAAGGTGAAGGGACGACGACGTTTCGGTCCGTCCTGGACCATTCTCAAGTCGATTGTGAGATTTGTACCACAATCGACACGCACTTGTATATTTGGGATACATCGCCGAGGGTATACACAGCCCGTCACTGTCGGCTGGTACTCTCGCTCGCGGGTGGGTGTGCGCGCGTGTGTTTATTCATCTGTGAAGTACGTGAGTGTTGCACTTACATTGTAACATACGCGAGGGCGTTCGCTCTCTCTTTCTCTCCCTCTCATTTTTCGATCCAACCCGAAGTCATAGTCCATAGGTAAGTTATTAAGAACTGGCATGTTGTTGTTGTTAAAGATTCGCTACCTGAAACAAAAAGCTCCAATAACACGGGTTATGGTGAGCCCGTAGATAGTTATTAAGAACTGGCAGTAATAGTCAGTTTGAAGGGAAAGGGGGTAAACAGCACTAACAGAACCATCATCATGAGTACTTCTTAACTATATATACACTTCTTACATATATTAGTATATTTTGGTAGCAGTCTTTATTGTAAACATATGTTGTTGAATATGACCGAAAAGGTAAGATTAATAATTCTAACACGAATCTTCTCAATATTTCTTGTGTGTTTCTTCACTGTTGGTGGTAATAAAAATAACAATTCTCCGAAATTCATTTTTTAATTGTCTGACGCCTGAACGCGTTTCGTAATTCGTATTACATTTTCAAAGACTTAATTTACACACAAATTCTTCGTACTTATAATCTATTGGATGAGGTGATATGGTACAAAAGTTTTGGGTGAGGTGACAAACACAAGACAGAACACGAAACAATGGGTATAAATTGGATAAGTGAACATATGAATGGAAGTAACTGCAGAAGGTCTTTTGGCCCATACTTCCTCTTGCTGCTTCTATATTCGTTCAGAGTCTTGAAGTGGGTAGAATATAGTTGTGCATTAATTGACTGTTGAATGCTGGTGTTGACTTTTTGATGTGTAGTGCCTCGCTGATGTCGAGCCGCCTGCTATCACCGTACCTATCGATGATTTCTGTGTTGTTTGTTAAGATTTCTCTGGTGATGGTCTGGTTGCGAGAAGAGATTATGTGTTCCTTGATGGCTCCCTGTTGCTTATGCATTGTTAGTCGCCTAGAAAGAGACGTTGTTGTCTTGCCTATATACTGAGTTCTTTGGGGCTTACAGTCCCCAAGTGGGCCTTTAAAGGCATAGACGACGTTGGTCTCCTTCAAAGCGTTCTGCTTGGTGTCTGGCGAGTTTTTCATGAGTAGATTGGCCGTTTTTTGGTTATATAATAAATTATCAATTGTATTTTCTGATTTTTGTCAGACAAAAATCAGAAAATACAATGGCGTCGACATCGTCACATATTAAAAGATTATTGATATGTATTTGTGTACATGTATGTACATGTGTATGTAATATTAACAATTGTTTAACAAGCTTCACAAGGCTGTCACTTGCTTAGGACTCAGAGGACGCTTAGCTAAACAAACTATGGGGTCCAGTTTCTGAACCGATGTGCCTCTGTAACCTTTGCCTCCACCTGGTTGATACCTGGTTGATGGGGTTCTGGGAGTTCTTCTACTCCCCAAGCCCGGCCCGAGGCCAGGCTTGACTTGTGAGAGTTTGGTCCACCAGGCTGTTGCTTGGAGCGGCCCGCAGGCCCACATACCCACCACAGCCCGGTTGGTCCGGCCACGGGATGGGTATGGGATGCATAATAAAGAAATTAAATGAATGAAATGGGCATGTTTCTGATGCTCATTTGATGGTGGTGTGTGTGCAGGACTCACTGTGCCCGTAGCCTGTAAGAGAACAATTCTCTCTTCTTGAGGTTATCTTGAGATGATTTTGGGGCTTTTAGTGTCCCCGCGGCCCGGTCCTCGACCAGGCCTCCACCACCAGGAAGCAGCCCGTGACAGCTGACTAACACCCAGGTACCTATTTTACTGCTAGGTAACAGGGGCATAGGGTGAAAGAAACTCTGCCCATTGTTTCTCGCCGGCGCCTGGGATCGAACCCAGGACCACAGGATCACAAGTCCCGCGTGCTGTCCGCTCGGCCGACCAGCTCCCTAAGACATTTATCCCTCTCTGAATACATTATAATAACAGTGATCCCACCGCCCGGGAACTGCACCGCACCAGTACTCTCTGTGTAGGGATGCGTTGAGGCTATCTTAAGATGATTTCGGGGCTTAGTGTCCCCGCGGCCCGGTCCTCGACCAGGCCTCATTTTTGTTACACCCCCTCAGGAAGCAGCTGTCTAACTCCCAGGTACCTATATACTGCTAGGTAACAGGGGGAATCAGGGTGAAAGAAACACTGCCCATTTGTTTCCGCCTCCACCGGGGATCGAACCCGGGACTTCAGGACTACGAATCCGAAGCGCTGTCTACTCAGCTATCAGGCCCCCCTGGTGGTAAGACCCACAGTACTGTGTGTAGGGATGGTGGTAGAACTCACAGTACTGTGTGTAGGGATGGTGGTAGAACTCACAGTACTGTGTGTAGGGATGGTGGTAGGACTCACAGTACTGTGTGTAGGGATGGTGGTAGAACTCACAGTACTGTGTGTAGGGATGGTGGTAGAACTCACAGTACTGTGTGTAGGGATGGTGGTAGGACTCACAGTACTGTGTGTAGGGATGGTGGTAGAACTCACAGTACTGTGTGTAGGGATGGTGGTAGGACTCACAGTACTGTGTGTAGGGATGGTGGTAGAACTCACAGTACTGTGTGTAGGGATGGTGGTAGGACTCACAGTACTGTGTGTAGGGATGGTGGTAGGACTCACAGTACTGTGTGTAGGGATGGTGGTAGAACTCACAGTACTGTGTGTAGGGATGGTGGTAGGACTCACAGTACTGTGTGTAGGGATGGTGGTAGAACTCACAGTACTGTGTGTAGGGATGGTGGTAGGACTCACAGTACTGTGTGTAGGGATGGTGGTAGAACTCACAGTACTGTGTGTAGGGATGGTGGTAGGACTCACAGTACTGTGTGTAGGGATGGTGGTAGAACTCACAGTACTGTGTGTGTAGGGATGGTGGTAGGACTCACAGTACCGTGTAGGGATGGTGGTAGGAGTCACAGTACCGTGTAGGGATGGTGGTAGGACTCACAGTACCGTGTGTGTAAGGATGGTGGTAGAACAAGAGAAGAGTACCAACAGTGGTCCTTTCTTGTGTGCTGGTGAGGTAAAACTTCCCTTACTGCCGGAGGACGTAAGGGCGAGGGTCCCCGGTGTGGTGGAACGTGCGCTCAGTGAATGGAGTCATGTGATCTGACTGGTGCCTCCTCCCCGGCGGCCTGGCACCTCCCCGGCGGCCTGGCACCTCCCCCGGCGGCCTGGCACCTCCCCGAAGGTCTCAATGGAAAGGTAAATGCCAATACGATTGGTTCCAATGCCGTCGCAGGAACTGAGAGTTCCGGAGTTGACCTCGAAGTTGGTGAAATAAGGCTCGAGGACTCCAAACCTCTGAGACTGCCGTGGTCGGGGCCAAAGAAGAACCATCCCAGCAAGGGCAAGAACGACCCCAGCTTCCCGAAGCAGAGTTTGGGCCGCACGAGCCCCTGGAGATGGACGTCCCGGTCCCGTACCTACGCACCTACATCTAAACTATTGGGACCGACTAAAGAGCCTAAATCTGTACTCTCTTGAGCGCAGGCGGGAGAGATATATAATAATTTACACGTGGAAAATAGGAGAGAGGCTGGTCCCATTCCTGCACACAGAAATAACATCACATGAGACCAGGAGGCATGGCAGGATGTGCAGAAAATACCCCTTTGAAGAGCAGAGGTGCAACAGGTACTCTGAGAGAGAACTATCAACATCAGAGGCCCGAGACTATTCAACACGCTTCCACTACACATAAGGGATATAACTGGCCGACCCCTCACAGTGTTCAAGAGAGAACTGGATAAGCACCTCCAAAGGATACCTGATCAACCAGGCTGTGATTCATACGTCAGGCTGCGAGCAGCCGCGTCCAATAGCCTGGTTGACCAGTCCAGCAACCAGGAGGCCTGGTCGAGGACCGGGCCGTGGGGATGCTAAGCCTCGAAACCATCTTAAGGTAACCTCAAGGTTACCAGAGGTCTCTTGTGGTAACTATTGTAGTTGCAAGTAACGTTCTTGACTCGTGATGCTCATTCATCTTTAACAACACTGATGCAAGTGTTATTTAAATATGTGAGGTTATCTTGAGATGATTTCGGGGCTTTAGTGTCCCCGCGGCCCAGTCCTCGACCAGGCCTCCACCCCCAGGAAGCAGCCCGTGACAGCTGACTAATGAAAATATTTGGCTTTTATGATTAGTCTGTTTTCAGATCACGAAGACACTTTTAGGTGTCCTTTTTTATGGCGTGTCCGAGGATCAATGTCCCCGAGGCCCGTTTCTGACCGGACCCTAGGGCTGAATGTCTGGTCAACCAGGCTGTAAGACGCCGCTGCTCGTAACTTGACATGAGTCACAGTCCGGTTGATCAAGTATCCTTTTGGAGGTATTTATCAAGTTCCCTTTTAAACCGCGAAAGTGAAAGGTTAATTATATTCAGACGGTGCCGATATAACCATCAGAATATATAGGTATATTCAGAGAGTTATATCTTGGGGCGTCAAGTTAACTAGCGTTCCCCCTAACATACTAAGAAGGTGGGAGCCGGTCGGCCGAGCGGACAGCACGCTGGACTTGTGATCCTGTGGTCCTGGGTTCGATCCAAGGCGCCGGCGAGAAACAATGGGCAGAGTTTCTTTCACCCTATGCCCCTGTTACCTAGCAGTAAAATAGGTACCTGGGTGTTAGTCAGCTGTCACGGGCTGCTTCCTGGGGGTGGAGGCCTGGTCGAGGACCGGGCCGCGGGGACACTAAAGCCCCGAAATCATCTCAAGATAACCTCAAGATAACCCCCTCGTTGCTCTCCTCATTCTTGGCCGCTTGATCATTCCACATCCCTGGCAGCTGTATCGTAAATAACAAACAGACGGTGTTCATTACATTATAGTCGGCCCCTGTTTTGAGTCGCTGGAAGTGATTAATGTGTCTTCACGAGTCGCTGATCCCATGAAAGATCTCGCCTCTCATCCCATGAAAGATCTCGCCTCTCATCCCATGAAAGATCTCGCCTCTCATCCCATGAAAGATCTCGCCTCTCATCCCATGAAAGATCTCGCCTCCCATCCCATGAAAGATCTCGCCTCTCATCCCATGAAAGATCTCGCCTCTCATCCCATGAAAGATCTCGCCTCTCATTCCTCACTCTCACCATTATCTCCTATGTTATAAATGGTTTGTCAAATTGTATCAATATTGCTAGAGCTCATTAGTGCATCATCACGGTTGGCTGATTCTCATGCAAATGTTGTCTCGTAATTTATTGGAGAGTGACCGACCAACAGGCCAGAGAGTCGTGTAGAATAGCAGATAACACAAACTATGTCCAGTTGCTGGTTGCTATGCCCAGTTGGTTGCTATGCCCAGTAGGTTGCTATGCTCAGTAGGTTGCTATGCCCAGTAGGTTGCTATGCCCAGTAGGCTGTATCCCCGAGGCATTTGTTTAGGGTTCCCAGAGTGCCTGTGAATCGCGGCATGCAGTCGGAAGATTTTCACTTAGGAGTGAAAAGTGAGGCTTTGATGCCTTACTGCGACTGTGAACGTGAAGACTGTGAGAGGTGGTGACAGTATGGGTGGCAGGTAATGGTGACGGTGGTGGTGACAAAGGGTGTTAATGATAAGATATCAGCCGAAGATATTAGCCAACCGCTAACACATCAACAATGCAAGAGTGGCAGGAAGTGGGAGTGAACAGAATGGGAAAAATGGATAGGAAAGGGAGAGGGATGGGAAGAGAGAAGAAAGGAGAAGGTGGTAGAGGGATAGGTAGGGGAGGAAGAGTTACAGGGACATCTTATGAAAGAGAAAGACTTACAAAGACTGAAGGCACAAAGGAACAGCATGTAACAATAGGAGGGAGATGCTGATGGTAACCGTACGAAGATGACATTCATGAAAGGTGAATATTAATTTTTTTTTCTCCTCGTCCTCTTCCTCCACATTTCCCTGGCTTCAACCCACGTCTAAAGGTATGATCAAGCCGTCTTGACCTATAATTTTGACCCATCGTGACCTTCCACTTGTCTTATGAGTTACCTTTTGGAGAGCACTCAAACTGAGCCTCATATACTGGTCAACATAGCCTCATGTTGTGTGCCTTCCTTCAAGAAGACACACACAAACAAACTCGCATTGATCATTTCCATACTTTCATTGCCCTCCAATAAGTTAAATATAATAATTATAAGTGGCGAAGCTATTGTAATTCCTCAGTGCACTTTCCCCAGAGTTTAATTTTTTACAGAGTCGCAAAAGGAGAGTGGTTGTGTTGTGGCAGTACCATGAGTGTGCACGACTGGCCAGCCAGCCAGCCAGCTAGCCAGCCAGCCAGCCAGCCAGATAGCCAGCCAGATAGCCAGATAACCAGTCAGCCAGCCAGCCAGCTAGCTAACCAGCCAGCCAGCCAACTAACAAGCCAGCCAGCCAACCAACCAATCAGCCAACGAACCAGCCAGCCAACCAGCGAGCCAGTCAGCTAACCAGCCAGCCAGCCAGCTAAACAGCCAGCCAGCCAGTCAGTAGTCAACCAACCAACCAACCAACCAACCAGCCAACCAACCAGTCAACCAACCAGTCAGCCAAGGCTCCATCTTCAGTTAAGCACAAGACACCACTGGGCATTCTGTACTTGTCGAGTGGTTGATATCCAGTTACCTCACGATACCAACCGCTCTGTTATCTGGGCCTTGGCTCACCCCTCTCATTCCTTCTTGTCTTATCTCAACATCTCTTACATTCTTCCTTGATTGCGTGCCGTTATTACTGTATCTCTCCACTCGCTTTATCGTATTACTCCTTTCTACACCATCATCATTGTCCTCAAACTTACACATATTTCTAGGCATTTTGGCCATGTTTGGTTCGACTACTCACGGTTATTTTTTTGTTAGAAAAATTGGGTATGGATATTTTTGATAAACTTGTATCGCTTCCAAGTCGACATACACCAATTCCTGCAGCCCTGCCAGCCGCTATCTGTGACGCCTCGTACAGTGCTGCCAGCCGCTATCTGTGACGCCTCATGCAGCGTTGCCAGCCGCTATCTGTGATGCATCGTGCAGCGTTGCCAGCCGCTATCTGTGACGCCTCGTGCAGTGCTGCCAGCCGCTATCTGTGATGCAGCGTGCAGTGCTGCCAGCCGCTATCTGTGACGCCTCATGCAGCGTTGCCAGCCGCTATCTGTGATGCAGCGTGCAGTGCTGCCAGCCGCTATCTGTGACGCCTCGTGCAGTGCTGCCAGCCACTATCTGTGACGCCTCGTGCAGTGCTGCCAGCCACTATCTGTGATGCCTCGTGCAGTGCTGCCAGCCGCTATCTGTGACGCCTCGTGCAGTGCTGCCAGCCACTATCTGTGACGCCTCGTGCAGTGCTGCCAGCCACTATCTGTGACGCCTCGTGCAGTGCTGCCAGCCACTATCTGTGACGCCTCGTGCAGTGCTGCCAGCCGCTATATGTGACGCCTCGTGCAGTGCTGCCAGCCAGCAAGTTTTTGTATACTAAGTGAAATACAGCCCACAATAATACAACCTAACCTAAGCCAACTTAATCCAAGTTTTCTGTCTTTCATATAGAGGGGTACCACCTCTGGTTGCATTTTTAGGGACCTTCGACCTCGAAGAAGATTTGATTGTTGCCGCCGAAGGCGGCTAGTTTATTATGCACCCCATACTCATCCTGTGAGCGGTAGCGCAAAAAGCATTACAGAGGGCACAAAAGGTCTTTATCAGACCTCATCTTAGATTATTACATAAACAATTTCATCTATCCTTCACACCTTATAGTTACAATGTCAGCTAGTTACAGAGAAAGTGCTATTTCAAGAGCTATATATTTACAGTAAGTCATTATACATTAATGGTAGGTCTTATCACTAATACATAATAGTTTGACCAATGGGGATATTACAGTCATAGGGGAGCTTCTGTTTATTATTAGTCCCTCACAATACACTTCGCAGAAGATGACATGCAGCATCCGAGGCGTAAGTGACAATCCTCTACTGTCAAGGAGAATTATCCAAGCGTCGAGGAGCATCCCCCAGACGTCAAAAAGCATCTCCAGACGTCAAGGAGTATTCCCAAAGACGTGAGCAAAGGCTGTTCCTGCGTAATAGTAATTGGGAGATGGAATGAGCCAGACGTGGAAATAACGGAAGTGGCGCCCAGGGATCCAACGCGGAGCTCCGCAACATTTAGCATCACTTGGTCTTAGCTCAGAAGCGTTGTGCGGGCGTTGTCAAGGAAGGAAGAGATGCATAGACAATGAGCTGAATCAATTCTGGCGAGGCTTGGAGAGTGGTGGCAAGAGGAAGACGAGACGGGAATTGAAATGTTAGCTTTTGTTACCGCAGTTTCGTTCGTGTGTTAATAATAATGCTCACTGCAGGCTGCAGGTGACGGGTCTCCCAATCCTGAGCACTCCAGTTGCAAACTCTGTGAGCAGGAACTACGGCATGATCTCCAGCACTACATCACTGAATACCCAGTTATTAGACCTTTCAGACCAGTTGGCATGAGGTACCTGGAGCTTTGCAATTACTTTATTCACTCTCGTATTCTTGAAGATATCCTCACAGTATATCCAAAATTTGCCAGTACAGGCTACTAAACACATGGCTCTGTATGACTAACCATCCTGCGAGATGGGGACTTGTATTACCACTGCTACCTTATTCACTCTTGTGTTGATGATATCCTCAAAATGCATCCGGAGTCTGCCAGTGCAGACTGCTTTATCACATGCCTCTCAATCCCCATCAAACCATCCTGTTTGATGGGGATTTTTAGCATCACGTAGCTAGCTTTTTGACAAACAGTACTCCCCTTCATATAGTCTTGGGCAGCTGCACAAATGTAGATGTACCTAAATGTGTTAATAAAAAAAAATAATAATGCGGACTGTATTGTGAGCAGGATCTAACACCATTATTGCTGTTGACAACAAAGAGAGATGGTGTTAGTGTAGCACGACCATTTGCAACAGTGACAACTGCACTAGTGGCGGCACTATGGCACTGTGTAAACAACAAAACACTGTCTTCCTCCTCTGTCTCACTACCCGACGACTCTCCACCTCCCTTCTGTGTACTGTCATCATTCCCTCCACATGCCTCTAATATAATTATAACATAAACGAACATAATTGCTAGCGATGTTAGTTCGTGTATACATAAGGTAACAGTATCGCGGTAACTGCCGGCGTACCACTAGGCGGAAGTTGACTTAAACTAATTGGATTCAAGCAAATTGTGACCAAGGAACTGCATATATAACTTCCTCAAATATTCATTGTTAGCTTGTTCCCAAGAACCAGCTTGGGCATGGCTACTCCCACACGGACCAGTCTGGGGCATGGCTACTCCCACACGGACCAGTCTGGGGCATGGCTACTCCCACACGGACCAGTCTGGGCATGGCTACTCCCACACGGACCAGTCTGGGGCATGGCTACTCCCACACGGACCAGTCTGGGGCATGGCTACTCCCACACGGACCAGTCTGGGCATGGCTACTCCCACACGGACCAGTCTGGGCATGGCTACTCCCACTCGGACCAGTCTGGGGCATGACTACTCCCACACGGACCAGTCTGGGGCATGGCTACTCCCACACGGACCAGTCTGGGGCATGGCTACTCCCACACGGACCAGTCTGGGGCATGGCTACTCCCACACGGACCAGTCTGGGGCATGGCTACTCCCACACGGACCAGTCTGGGGCATGACTACTCCCACACGGACCAGTCTGGGGCATGGCTCCTCCCACACGGACCAGTCTGGGGCATGGCTCCTCCCACACGGACCAGTCTGGGGCATGACTCCCCCCACACGGACCAGTCTGGGGCATGACTCCCCCCACACGGACCAGTCTGGGGCATGGCTCCTCCCACACGGACCAGTCTGGGGCATGGCTCCTCCCACACGGACCAGTCTGGGGCATGGCTCCTCCCACACGGACCAGTCTGGGGCATGGCTCCTCCCACACGGACCAGTCTGGGGCATGGCTCCTCCCACACGGACCAGTCTGGGGCATGACTCCCCCCACACGGACCAGTCTGGGGCATGACTCCCCCCACACGGACCAGTCTGGGGCATGGCTCCTCCCACACGGACCAGTCTGGGGCATGGCTCCTCCCACACGGACCAGTCTGGGGCATGGCTCCTCCCACACGGACCAGTCTGGGGCATGACTCCCCCCACACGGACCAGTCTGGGCATGACTCCCCCCACACGGACCAGTCTGGGCATGACTCCAGTGGCTCCAACACTGACGTACTCGATGCTGTTCTTCCTACACTTTAATTCGATTAATTAAAAGTTGTAATAATTGTTTTAAAATTGTAATAAAGAAGCAGCTGGTGGTGGGTGGGAGAGCGTGATGTTAACGGAGCCGTGTGTTAGTGTCAAGTGTCCTGACACAGTCACAGTGTGGGGGCGACACACACACAGTCACAGTGTGGGGGGCGACACACACAGCACACACATATGGCGAGCACACCGAAACAAAATACAGACAGAAGCGAAAGGCAGAGAAGGGACAGATATGCAGGGAAAGTGACGATAGACATACACAGTGACAATAGACATACACAGTGACGATAGACATACCCAGAGACGATAGACAGAGAGACGATAGACAGAAAGACTACAGGCAGAAGACCTAGTGACGTCAACCATTATTCTATCGTGTTCTTCGAGTTTATGTTAGAGGTTTCTGAACATAATATCTTCCTTAATTGATGGTATATTAATTACCTTCAGGTTTCCGTAGGTATAATCCCCTATCTTGGTGGTCAGGTGCCGTGTCCTGGCGAGTATAAGGTCTGCCTTCCACCTTATCCTTCTTCACACATACACAGCCTCGCTCCTGTGCCAGGTAAGTCCACTACGGGCTCACCATAGCCGGTGCTACTTGGAACTTTTGTTCTGAGTAGCTGAATCTAAAACAACATTTCCTTCTTCATTCCATTTGGCTCTGATGAAGGCGAATTGAGCCGAAAACGCGTATGCATTCTCTATTTTTCACATGTGGATTTCCGCATACTTGGACCAGTGTTTTTGTGATCGTTGTTGCATATATATATTTATATATAAATAGAAGGGTGTTAAATTTCTGTTTGTTCGAGGTTGGAGACCAGGGTGCCAGATTCACGAAGCAGTTACGCAAGCACTTACGAACGTGTACATCTTTCCTCAATCTTTGACGGCTTTGGTTACATTTATTAAACAGTTTACAAGCATGGAAACTTGCCAATCAACTGTTGTTATTGTTATAAACAGCCTCCTGGTGCTTCGGAGCTCATTAACTGTTTAATAATTGTAAACAAAGCCGCCAAAGATTGAGAAAAGATGAACAGGTTCGTAGGTGCTTGCGTAACTGCTTCGTGAATCTGGTAAACGCTTGGAGTGACTGTGTACATGCGTCTCAGGCTTGGGTACAAATATTACTGGCAATATGGTACAGTTGTTAATGGTAATGGCACCAAGTGTAAACAATGTGTTAAGGTCTCACACCCTCACCCATTATGTTCTTCATTGTCCGTTGATTAATGTATATAGAAACACTGAGGTAAGGACTGTTCCTGAACAAATAGTCGGGATGGGTCACAACGGAAAGGTTGATGATATTCTGGAGAAATAGAATACGTTGTACTGAACGGGGGTGAGGATAGCTTTTAGCTATCCTCATTAGGTTCCTCATTATCCTCATAGCTAATTAGCTATCACCTCCTTATTTCTGGTCGTGATGGTCGAGTGGATTCAGGTGTCCTGTACACGCCAGTTGCGTTGCTCCTTGCAGTATGGGTTCGAGCCACTTCTGGGGTGTGAGTTTTTCAGTTATATATATATATATATATATATATATATATATATATATATATATATATATATATATATATATATATATATATATATATATATATATATATAATATACCCCATTATATAGTAATATATATTTATGTGTATATATTATATAGATACACCATATATCAGCATGTATAACATTTTCATGTAGGAGAGCGTGGACGCAGGAAACTAATCTAGGAAGTTGGTGCAGCAGCAGCAGACCCTGGCGCCAGTCTGGGTCTGCTGTGTAACCAGTCGTCTGCGGTGACCCAAGTAACTCAGTCTGCTGAGAAAGATGACCGCTACCCATATGTTCTCTTTTATTCAACACTCTTTCTCTCCTGTTCTTTATCATTACGCCCAAGTTCACTTAGCTCACACGTGACCATAGACTTTGTGGATCCGATAGATACAAACTTCAATGAGCGCCAAATTGTGAAGCTAGTTATTGGTGACGGCATAAGATGCGGGTACTAGTGGCTTTACAACATTGTAATTACTACACTATGTATCCTCAATCCCAATGTACCTTCTTGTATATATATAAGTAAATCATAAATAAATAAGAGGGCAGTTAATAAGCTATTGGTCAGAGGGAATGAGTGATGTTATGGCATGAGGCTTGAGGAGAGTGCCGGAATGTTATTGGGCGCCCTCCTCCATGACGTCACTGTAGTACGGTGGGCGGGGCCAACCTCCCTCCACTGCTCTTCAAAACTGTATTGCAATATATATACTACATAAATCAGTATTTTTGCCTAAAACATGATATCAATTAGCGTACAAATAGACACCCGAGTAAGGATATACAAATTATCTAGAATGAATTTGAATCAAAGTACCGCATGCATTATTTTCTGCCGAATAATTGTAAAGGAACGATGCCTGAAAGTTATTTTCAAAGTTTAATAAACTCAAGCTAAAAGGAAAAAACAAAGTGCTTCGAATGTGTACAAGTGAGTTAGTGTATGAGAATAATTATAAGAAGAGAAGCCAGGTTGCTGTAGTGAAGAGTACAGGACGCTGCCGGCAAGATGTATCTGGTAACCTCCGTGCTGCTGCTGCTGCTGCTCAAGGCTCAGTTGACATGGCGACAGTGAGCGGGGAGGAGTGCGCCGCCGGGGACCTCCATTTTCTCGCATTTACGTGATTTTTGACTGCCTTATTTCCCTATAGGAAAAAAAATGCCGTGTGTAGCGTAACTTTATTTTATTTTCTGCACCTGTTACGACGCTAACTTAATTAAAAGATGTATATTTACGTTGTGAAAAGGTTAGAAACCCACGAGCCAGATCGAGTTTCTTAATCTTGCTGGTACTGTGATAATATTATTTCACCGTATATAGTGCTTAATACATGTTTATGTTTCAATATGTATACAAGTGGTACCCACAAAAGCAATCGTGTTCCGCACAGTCCTGAAAGTAAGTGATTACAGTGTGTGTGGACGTGAAATATGTGAGCAATGTAGTGTAATGCTGAGAATAGTCTGAAACGTCTACAGCATGAACTGATATTTGGTGGGAAAGGGGTACCTTGTGCAGCATGAACTGACAGCATCGCCCGAGAGGAATCTGTACAGCATCACATGAGAGGCGTCTGTATAGCATCACATGAGAGGCGTCTGTACAGCATCACATGAGAGGCGTCTGTACAGCATCACATGAGAAGCGTCTGTACAGCATCACATGAGAGGCGTCTGTACAGCATCACATGAGAGGCGTCTGTACAGCATCACATGAGAGGAAACAGTACAGCATCACATGAGAGGCGTCTGTACAGCATCACATGGAGAGGTGATCGGTGCAGCATCACCTGGAAAGGATTTCCTGTTCAGCATCACCTGAGAGGGACGTATTGTGCAGCATGAACTGACAGCATCACTGGACGTTACCATGGATACCATCAAGCACTCGCCACGACGTAAATTGTAGGTTAATTAATAGTTTTGCAATTTTGTAGCCTAACTTAGTTGTATTTCTATTATTTCTTGTTTTAGTAGCATTCTAGCCCCTTGTGAGAGTAGGTGGTTGCCTGACACACCCTCTGTGAATGTAAGGGTTGCCTGACACACCCCCTGTGAATGTAAGGGTTGCCTGACACACCCCTTGTGAGATAGGAGTTAACTGACACACCCCTGGTGTAAGTAGGGGTTGCCTGACACCCCCCTCCCTCTGAAAGTAGGGGTTGCTTGACACCCCCCCCCTTCCTGTAGGAGTATGGGTTGCCTGTCACACCCTTGTGAAAGTAGGGGTTGCCTGACACACACCCTGTAAGAGTAGGGGTTGCCTGACACCCCCTGTGAAAGTAGGGGTTGTTTTACACCCCCTGTAAAAGTAGGGGTTGCCTGACACCCCCCCCCCCTGTAAGAGTAGGGGTTGCCTGACACCCCCCCCCCCCCAATGTGAGAGTAAGGGTTGCCTGACACCTGTGAGAGTAGGGGTTGTCTGACACCCCCCCCCCCCCAATGTGAGAGTAAGGGTTGCCTGACACCTGTGAGAGTAGGGGTTGTCTGACACCCCCCCCCCCCAATGTGAGAGTAAGGGTTGCCTGACACCTGTGAAAGTAGTTTTTTTTATTATTATTATTTTCTAACGTAAACGTGGCCACACATTTACAATGCTAACCCGCATATATACATTTTCTTCTGTCCTCCATGGACAGGGTTAGAGATGTGTTAAACATATAGTTAGTGGTTGCGTGTCCCACCTCTATGAAAGAGAGTAGGGGTTGCCTGACCCACCCCTGTGAAAGTAGGGGTCGAGTGATTCATCCCTGTGAAAGTAGTGGTTTATTGTCCCACCCCTGTGAAAGTAGGTGGCTGTGATGTGCGGTGGGCCACGTGGTGGGTGTCTGGCCCACCCCCCATGTGAAGATAGGTTGGTGGGCCACGTGGTGGGCGGTGGCGTCCTGGCCCACCCCCCATGTGAAGATAGGTTGGTGGGCCACGTGGTGGGCGGTGGCGTCCTGGCCCACCCATGTGAAGATAGGTTGGTGGGCCACGTGGTGGGGGTGGGCGGTGGCGTCCTGGCCCACCTCTCATGTGAAGATAGGTTGGTGGGCCACGTGGTGGGGGTGGGAGGAGCAGGCTGTCCCACCCTTGGCATGTGGCGACACGCCGCCCCACACAGTATTGTTGCGGGCTGCTGTGTTTGCGGTTTCCTGCCTGCCAGTCCTCTGGTGGGCGCTCCTTGCTAATTGTCTTGTCAAGAGCATTCAGTGAAGTTTATCAAAGAATTTTATTCGACTTATTTATTTATTCACGGTGAAGCAGATTTTTTGTTAGGAAGATGTGCTCTTTTAAAAACGTTTATTATTAATAAAATGTTTTTAATAAGGTTTAGAAACGTGAGAAATGAAGCACGACTATATAAATTTGATACTTAAAAGAGAAGAGGAAAATATAGCCTTTCGTGTTTAGTTAATAACTTGGTAAAATATTCAGATTAATCATTGCTTACAGCATTATGTATGTATATATATATATATATATATATATATATATATATATATATATATATATATATATATATATATATATGACAATGTCAGACCACGGAGGAAAAATGAAACAGGAAATTTCCTTAAGTACTTTCGTATATTAAATACATCTTCAGAAGGTCATTTTACAGATCGAGTGATGGGTATAAATAGGCAGGAAGGAGTGGTGAAGTAAGGTGAGGTACAATACTTGGACAACGCAGAAGGCCCATTGGCCCATCAGATGCACCCAATTGGCACATCCGATGTAGCACAATGGCCCATCTGATACAGCAGACATACAAGCATAATATATAGGTAATTATAACATAAAGAAGTAAATATATACAATAAATTAGTGAGACAAATGTTTTTCAATGATTCTACTTAAATCGCCCTTTAGCTGATCTATTAGAAATGGATCTAAGTTATATAGACCATATATGTATATATATATATATATATATATATATATATATATATATATATATATATATATGACAATGTCAGACCACGGAGGAAAAATGAAACAGGAAATTTCCTTAAGTACTTTCGTATATTAAATACATCTTCAGAAGGTCATTTTACAGATCGAGTGATGGGTATAAATAGGCAGGAAGGAGTGGTGAAGTAAGGTGAGGTACAATACTTGGACAACGCAGAAGGCCCATTGGCCCATCAGATGCACCCAATTGGCACATCCGATGTAGCACAATGGCCCATCTGATACAGCAGACATACAAGCATAATATATAGGTAATTATAACATAAAGAAGTAAATATATACAATAAATTAGTGAGACAAATGTTTTTCAATGATTCTACTTAAATCGCCCTTTAGCTGATCTATTAGAAATGGATCTAAGTTATATAGACCACTGCTAATATTCAAATTACTTTCTTTGGTGATCTGTATCAAAGCAGATTCAATTATGTTTCTGTTATAGGTGCTTTTACAATTTGTTATTGAAGAAGCACTCTCCCAATCAATTTGGTGAGCTTTTTCTGACATTTAAAATTCAACGAAATATGGTTTTGCGTGTTGACAATGTGGACTTTTAGAGTTCTTCTATTCCTAGAGTCTGACCTGTGGCTAGGCTTCTCGGGTGATTTTTGTCCAACCACTTAGGGTGGATGGTAGAGCGACGGTCTCGCTTCATGCAGGTCGGCATTCAATCCCCAACCGTCCCAGTGGTTGGACACCATTCCTGCCGTCCTCGTCCCGTCCCAAATCTTTATCCTGACTTCTTCCAAGTGCTAGTTATAATGGCTTGGCGCTTACTCCTCATAACTCTCTCCTGGGTGATTTGTGTAGACGCATTTTGGCTGCAGTTGTAATAAAGATTACTCAGCCATCTCTGGTTATCTTGAGGTTATCTTGAGATGATTTTGGGGCTTTAGTGTCCCCGCGGCCCGGTCCTCGACCAGGCCTCCACCCCCAGGAAGCAGCCCGTGACAGCTGACTAACACCCGGGTACCTATTTTACTGCTAGGTAACAGGGGGGCATAGGGTGAAAGAAACTCTGCCCATTGTTTCTCGCCGGCGCCCGGGATCGAACCCGGGACCACAGGATCACAAGTACAGTGTGCTGTCCGCTCGGGTCCCCCATTGGTGCCGCCACTGGTGGTGCCAGTGATTAATTGCTTTCATTATGAACAACATACCTGTGTGAAGTGACCTCATCATTGATACTACTGAACCTATCGACAAGAAAACAGTCGTGTCTGAAGAGCCCGGACTAGAAACTTGGAGCACTTCTTTGCTGCACATTAATTAATTAACATTAAGCAACCTCCAGATACAAGTTTCTCGCCATTAGCAAAAGAAACTTCCGGTCCTCAGTTTCTTTATATTTCTTTCGATGATAGGTTAACTAAATTAGCCTGTTTGATTACCCTGTGTTTTGCTTATGTGTTTGAAAAGCTTTTATGTATGAAATATATATATGTTCAGTCTATAAATGATGAATATTAACAATTTCATCAAAACAATAAACAATAACCTGGTCGACTTGAGGCCTGGTCGACGACCGGGCCGCGGGGACGCTAAGCCCCGGAAGCACCTCAAGGTAACCTCAAGGTAACCTCAAGGTAACCTACCCGATGCAGAAAATAAAGGGTTTAGAATATCTTCTGTATGAGTTCTATCGCATGTCAGTCCTTTGAGTTATCTTCAGCGTTATCTGAAAGTTGTATCTATCAGTAAACGTATCTGCACATGTGCGCTTATCTGTACATGTATCTATGCATGTACATATGCTTGTGTACCCTTGACTGTATATTTATATATGTATATGTTTACAGATATATGTTTATATATGTATATATATACATTTCTCGTTGTAGCTCCCTGGTTCGATCCCCTAGGGAGAACATAAATAGTTGCCCACGTTTCCTTTCACCTCATTCCTCTATTCATCTAGCAGTAAATAGGTATCCAAGAGTTAGACAACTGTTGTGGGGTTACATCGTGAGGAAGGTCAGTAGTTTGACCTTAAGGGGGACCTCGATACAAACCTAACAAGCCTAAAGTGTATATATATATATATATATATATATATATATATATATATATATATATATATATATATATATATATATATATATATATATATATATATATATATTAGTGTATTTTGGTAGTAGTTTTATAAACATATGTTGTTGAATATGACCGAAAAGGTAAGATTAATAATTCTAACACGAATCTTCTCAATATTTCTTACGTTCTTCTTCACTGCCAACGGTAATTGATAAATTAACTCTCCAAAATTCATTCTTTATTTCTGGTCTGATGCCTGAACGCGTTTCGTAATGCTTATTACATTTTCAAAGACTTAGTTTACACATAAAATACATATACATTGGTTTCGGTGAGGGGACAATGCTATGACAGAACACGAATCAATGGGTATAAAGAACATAAGAATGGAAGTAACTGCAGAAGGCCTATTGGCCCATACTTCCTCTTGCTGCTTCTCTGTTGGTTCAGAGTCTTGAAGTGGGCAGAATATAGTTGTGCATTAATTGGCTGTTGATTGTTGGTGTTGATTTTTTAATGTGTAGTGCCTCGCAGATGTCGAGTCTCCTGCTATTGCTGTATTTATCGATGATTTCTGTGTTGCTTGTTAAGATTTCTCTGGTGATGGTCTGGTTATGAGAAGAGATTATATGTTCCTTGATGGAGCCCTGTTGTTTGTGCATTGTTAATCGCCTAGAAAGAGACGTCGTTGTCTTGCCTATTTACTGAGTTCTTTGGGGCTTACAGTCCCCAAGCGGACATGTGAAGGCATAGACGACGTTGGTTTCTTTCAAGGCGTTCTGTTTGGTGTCTGGGGAGTTTTTCATGAGTAGTTTGGCGTTTTTTTTATTTTTTAAACAAAAAACTTTTTTTGTCACTGTAAGGACAGTGACAAGGACTAACTCGTTACTTAGGTACTCCCTTATCCAATGGAGTCCCATCCCTTTCACTCCTGCCTGCATCTCCAGCTTTTGCACTAGTCTCTTGTGTGGTACTGTGTCAAAGGCTATCTGGCAATCCAAAAATATCCAGTCTGCCCAGTGCCTATGCGTAGTGTGTTCACTCCAGTGTGCATGGTCGTGTTTGGGCGGTGGCAAATAGTAGCTTAATCTGAATTATTAAACCTCAAGAAAAATAATAGGTTGGTTAACAATAACATTGTGTACGTTGATCCCGGAATCTCCACAATGTAAGGCAAGGCACTCCGTTATATTATATCGAGAACAAACATATAATATATAGTCTGTTTGACACTCAAAGTTCTGCTAATTGATAGAAAAGCTGAACTGATAAAATATATTGCAATTTAATTTATTTGATTTTGCATTCGTTGGATAAGCTACAACTAGGCCTAATTAACTTGTGGTTGGATGACTGATGGTGTGATATATATCGTGATGAATCATCGACATTGACTCGCCCCTTCACAAATTTGATTAACATATGTTTGTCAATGTTGTTTATTTACATAAATACAAATCAATGGCAATGTTAAACTTTTCGAAACCAAATATATTTTAGCATGACCCTGTGGGTCATGCTCCCCATGCCGTGAATGGGGAGCCGGTCGGCCGAGCGGACAGCACGCTGGACTTGTGATCCTGTGGTCCCGGGTTCGATCCCGGGCGCCGGCGAGAAACAATGGGCAGAGTTTCTTTCACCCTATGCCCCTGTTACCTAGCAGTAAAATAGGTACCTGGGTGTTAGTCAGCTGTCACGGGCTGCTTCCTGGGGGTGGAGGCCTGGTCGAGGACCGGGCCGCTGGGACACTAAAGCCCCGAAATCATCTCAAGATAACCTCAAGATAGGCTGGGCGGAGAGGCGTGTCCTGTAGGGGAGCATGCTTGGAGAGGGTTTTGGGAGTTCTTCTACTCCCCGAGTTCGGCTTGGGGCCAGGCTCGACTTGTGACAACTTGGTCCAACAGGTTGTTGAGCGGCCCATAAGCCCACATATTCACTACAACCCGGTTGATCCGACACTTCTTGCAAGAACTTATCTAAATGGTTCTTGAAGACGAGGAGCGCCAGGCTGCAGATTGCTGGTTACCTGCTTGGTAGAGTCTTCTTTCTTTTGAAAGAAGACTCTACCTTATCCGGTGTCCACTCGTCACCGGATAAGGTGAAAAAACGGGAGGTAGTTAGACCCTTATTCCCCAAAGAGGGCGGCGAGGCTCCTGTCTACAGTAGCAGAAGTGCTGCGTGACAGGAGCAGAAGTGCTGCGTGACAGGAGCAGAAGTGCTGCGTGACAGGAGCAGAAGTGCTGCGTGACAGGAGCAGAAGTAATGCGTGACAGGAGCAGAAGTGCTGCATGACAGGAGCAGAAGTGCTGCGTGACAGGAGCAGAAGTGCTGCGTGACAGGAGCAGAAGTGATGCATGACAGGAGCAGAAGTGATGCGTGACAGGAGCAGAAGTGATGCATGACAGGAGCAGAAGTGATGCATGACAGGAGCAGAAGTGATGCGTGACAGGAGCAGAAGTGATGCGTGACAGGAGCAGAAGTGCTGCGTGACAGAAGCAGAAGTGATGCGTGACAGGAGCAGAAGTGCTGCGTGACAGGAGCAGAAGTGATGCGTGACAGAAGCAGAAGTGATGCGTGACAGGAGCAGAAGTGATGCGTGACAGGAGCAGAAGTGATGCATGACAGGAGCAGAAGTGATGCGTGACAGAAGCAGAAGTGATGCGTGACAGGAGCAGAAGTGATGCGTGACAGGAGCAGAAGTGCTGCGTGACAGAAGCAGAAGTGATGCGTGACAGGAGCAGAAGTGCTGCGTGACAGGAGCAGAAGTGATGCGTGACAGAAGCAGAAGTGCTGCGTGACAGGAGCAGAAGTGATGCATGACAGGAGCAGAAGTGATGCATGACAGGAGCAGAAGTGATGCATGACAGGAGCAGAAGTGATGCGTGACAGAAGCAGAAGTGATGCGTGACAGGAGCAGAAGTGATGCGTGACAGAAGCAGAAGTGATGCGTGACAGAAGCAGAAGTGATGCGTGACAGGAGCAGAAGTGATGCGTGACAGAAGCAGAAGTGATGCGTGACAGGAGCAGAAGTGATGCGTGACAGAAGCAGAAGTGATGCGTGACAGGAGCAGAAGTGATGCGTGACAGAAGCAGAAGTGATGCGTGACAGAAGCAGAAGTGATGCGTGACAGGAGCAGAAGTGATGCGTGACAGAAGCAGAAGTGATGCGTGACAGAAGCAGAAGTGCTGCGTGACAGGAGCAGAAGTGATGTACATAATGTTTACTAGAGACTACCATTTTCGAATCATTCGTATACCTAGAATATGGTACAGTAGAAAGCAATGGGAAATGGGTAGCGTATGTAATGCTCCGGCGTCATATAGTATAGAGCGTTGGGAGGCGTGACGGGTAGAGTGTTGAGCATGGCTCACAGGTGTCATAACCAGACAAGAGAGAGAGGGATATGTAGCACCCTCTCCCGCACCACATCTTCACTCTAAACTCACCCTAACCCCTCACTCTCACCTCACACTCCCTTCCCCCTATCCTCCTCCTCACCCAACCCCACCCCTCACGCTTTAGAGGGGTGGGGTTGCAGGGGGCTGCAACCTCTGCAGAGGTTGCTCTAAATCGTCGGAGATTTTGCCATCCGATTCGTCAATTTGAAGAACCATGAGAAAGTGTGTAGGGTAAGCGTAAGAGCCATAGTGTTGGAGTTGTGTTGAGGGATCAATAAGGTTAACACGCGAGGCGGTACTGCAGCAGTCTGGCTGTGTCAGGAGGCAGCCGGTAGCACAACCTACATCATCCTCCTTGAGGAGGATGATGTAGGCTGTCCAATCGACTTGAGAAGGGTCCAGGACGGACCGAAACGTCGTCGTCCCTTCAACTTCTAGTGTGTGGTCTGGTCAACATCCTCCTCCTTCCTTCCTCTATATCTGCCATAGCATTTATGTTCGTATTTACGCTTTGCTCAGATACGTAGGAGGCGAAAAGTACCACAATTATCTTCCATCATGGCTACACGCTAATCAGGAGGGGGGGGGACATGAAATAGGACTGCATGGCGATGCGGTAGACAATATTGTTAGATAGGGGGTGGGGCGTCTCATACCGGTAGGCGGGTTGGGGGGGCGTCTCATACCGGTAGACGGGTTGGGGGGGGGCGTCTCATACCGGTAGGCGGGTTGGGGGGGGCGTCTCATACCGATAGACGGGTTGGGGGGGGGCGTCTCATACCGGTAGACGGGTTGGGGGGCGTCTCATATCGGTAGACGGGTTGGGAGGGCGTCTCATACCGGTAGACGGGTTGGGGGGGCGTCTCATACCGGTAGACGGGTTGGGGGGCGTCTCATACCGGTAGGCGGGTTGGGGGGGGCGTCTCATACCGGTAGGCGGGTTGGGGGGGGCGTCTCATACCGGTAGACGGGTTGGGGGGGCGTCTCATACCGGTAGACGGGTTGGGGGGCGTCTCATACCGGTAGGCGGGTTGGGGGGGGGCGTCTCATACCGGTAGACGGGTTGGGGGGGCGTCTCATACCGGTAGGCGGGTTGGGGGGGGGCGTCTCATACCGGTAGGCGGGTTGGGGGGGGCGTCTCATACCGGTAGGCGGGTTGGGGGGGGGCGTCTCATACCGGTAGGCGGGTTGGGGGGGGGCGTCTCATACCGGTAGACGGGTTGGGGGGGTCTCATACCGGTAGACGGGTTGGGGGGGCGTCTCATACCGGTAGGCGGGTTGGGGGGGCGTCTCATACCGGTAGACGGGTTGGGAGGGCGTCTCATACCGGTAGACGGGTTGGGGGGGCGTCTCATACCGGTAGACGGGTTGGGGGGGCGTCTCATACCGGTAGACGGGTTGGGGGGGCGTCTAATACCGGTAGACGGGTTTGGGGGCGTCTCATACCGGTAGACGGGTTGGGAGGGCGTCTCATACCGGTAGACGGGTTGGGAGGGCGTCTCATACCGGTAGACGGGTTGGGAGGGCGTCTCATACCGGTAGACGGGTTGGGGGGGCGTCTTAATACCGTGACGGTAGACGGGTTAGGACGGGGGGGGGGCGGTCGTCGCATGCTGTGACGGTATAACCTTTCTTGACAATTCTAGTTACTGCAAGATATATGAATATTACCACAGTAAGCACCGGCGGGACTTGCCTGCCACCGCCTCGCTTTCCCGCGTGAATTAAGACTTAGTGCGTGCCAGTGTCAGGAACGTTAAAGACCAAATTATATGAATTGAATATTAGACATCTTTCTTATTGCCTTACGAAAATAATAATACTGGTGGTGGTACATCATGGCAGCCACAAACATTGTAGTAAGTATTGGGCTAGGTTCAGGTTAGACCTGGCTATAGACCTGGCTCTAGACCTGACTCTAATCCCTCACCAAGTGACCTCCCGCGTCTGTCTGTCTCGTTGTGGGTTGGTCCTTGCTTATCCCGTTCTTCCGATCTCCCGAGCCTTCTCAACGTGAAGAATTTTTTTTATTATTAATACATGAGGTACATCTGCATTTCTGCAGCTGCCCTAGACTATATGAAGGGGAGTACAGTGTGTCAAAAAAGCTAGCTACATGATGCAAAAAAATCCCCAGCACACAGGATGGTTAGTTATACAGAGGCCTGTGATAGGCAGTCTGCACTGGCAGACTCCGGGTGTATTTTGAAATCAACACAAGAGTGAATAAGGCAGCAGTGGTAATACAAGTCCCCATCTCGCAGGATGGTTAGTCATACAGGACCATATGTTTAGTAACCTACACTGGCAAATTTTGCTGTGGATTGCTCAGGATTGGGGGACCTGTGGATTGCTCAGGATTGGGGGACCTGTGGATTGCTCAGGATTGGGGGACCTGTGGAGTGCTCAGGATTGGGGGACCTGTGGAGTGCTCAGCATTGAGCAATCTGTGGAGTGCTCAGGATTGGGGGACCTGTGGAGTGCTCAAGATTGGGGGACCTGTGGAGTGCTCAGGATTGGGGGACCTGTGGAGTGCTCAGGATTGGGGGACCTGTGGAGTGCTCAGGATTGGGGGACCTGTGGAGTGCTCAGGATTGGGGGACCTGTGGAGTGCTCAGGATTGGGGGACCTGTGGAGTGCTCAGGATTGGGGGACCTGTGGAGTGCTCAGGATTGGGGGACCTGTGGAGTGCTCAGGATTGGGGGACCTGTGGAGTGCTCAGGATTGGGGGACCTGTGGATTGCTCAGGATTGGGGGACCTGTGGAGTGCTCAGGATTGGGGGACCTGTGGAGTGCTCAGGATTGGGGGACCTGTGGATTGCTCAGGATTGGGGGACCTGTGGATTGCTCAGGATTGGGGGACCTGTGGAGTGCTCAGGATTGGGGGACCTGTGGATTGCTCAGGATTGGGGGACCTGTGGATTGCTCAGGATTGGGGGACCTGTGGATTGCTCAGGATTGGGGGACCTGTGGAGTGCTCAGGATTGGGGGACCTGTGACCTGTAGTGAAGAAACTGTCGTACTAAAGTGCCCTTATCCTAACTTACCAGAGGACCCACGAACAGAAAACGGGACATTGTGATGTCAATTTGGCAAATTGCTACCATTTTCTGGTACGACAATTTTGTTGGCCTTAGGTAATGTATACGTCAAAATGCTACGTGCTTTTAGGCGAAGGGGTTGCCTGGCTACCCACCCACCAGGTGACGCCATAGGAAGTCGACGATTCAAGCGACAGTGTCGTGGAGCGACTCATCCAAGATATAGTGTTGCCAGGAAAGTGTTTGCTGGCATATCAGCCTCCTGTACTTAACCTAACCGAATATAACCTCCAGGCAACAATATATCTTACCAAATATCACAGTAACAAGGTTATCGAGAATAATCGAACTCAATTACGGGCTCACTATAGTCCGTGCTACCTGGACATTTTGTTCCGAGTAGTTAAATATAAAGCAACAACAACAACAATATATCTTGGATAAGTCGCTCCACAACATTGTCGCTCGGATCGTCGACTTCCTTTGGCGTCACCTGCCACTTAGTTTTGTTTAATTTCGTTATAAATTAATATTATTTCAGAGTAAAAATAAGTTTTTTTTCCATGTTGTATATTCAGCACCAATAGTATAGTGATTAAATATATCATATTTCTTCATTACTTATGTAATGTACAACAGTCTTACGTACACGTCCCCATGGCGTAGTGGTAAAACGCTTTCCTGGCGTTTCGCGAGCGTTTTGGCCTGGGTTCGAATCCTAACCCGTCCACCTAGAGGAAATATGTTTATTCTGTTGGGCTGTGTACCCTCACCCTAAACCCAGATGATTTCGAATTCTTCGATAGCAAACTTAGAACTTTTCCTTCCCGCAGCGCATCTTAAACCTTAGCTTATTAGTTTTCGTAACGCTACCTGCCTATTGGTTTCCAACCAGAAACTCAATTACTGCTGGGTGAATAGGGGTAAGTAAAGGCACTACGGGCTCACCATAGCCCGTGCTACCTGGAACTTTATGTTTCAGGTAGCGAATCTTTAACAACAACAACAAACAGGGGTGAATATTTAAATATCAGAGGCCTAGTTGCGCCTCCCTTCCTGTCTAGAATTCGAAAATGCTTGTTTTGCAAGTAAGCAGCAGAATCCCTTGAATATGTATATTTTGGAAAAAAAAACGATAATAATTGTTGTCATTTGATGAGGGAGTTTCGGCAACCCGTCCTCCTGTTTAGATAGTAAAGATAGTACCTATTGTGCCGGGCGTCAATAGCCAGAATTCGTACGTTCTTAGCTTGTATATAGTAGTATACTGACTAGTAAGGAATTCTTTCAAACTAAATGAAGCTGAAACACAAACTTCAATATTCCTAGGCCTAGTATAGCACACATGTGTACTATATTAGGCCTCAGATATTATATATTAGGCCTAGGGAGGTTAGGATAGATTAGTTTAGCTTGTCAAAGCAATACAAGTAAAAAAAAAAATTCGGTTTGTCCAACTCATTAGTTCAGATTTCTACTTTCTAATTTCGTTGTACGTCGGTATATATACTATGGTCGTCATGGTTACTATAAGTACAGTACTACCAAAACAGGAGGATGGACTGCTTTCGCATACGCATGTGCCCCCCAGCCATGCAAATACTAGGCTAGTGTGTTACTGTCACTGGGGAAAGTTTAGGCTAGGAGCTGGCGCCCTTACTAAACATCTCGAGCATCGGTGTACTTCTCTTAGGCTGTATTTATAATTGTGGGCATCAGAATTGTTGCATGTAAGTGTTTGAATGAAAAAGATAAGGGGGAAATGCGAGTATGGTAGAGCGTTGGCTGGTGTAGCAAGCGGTGATCGACCTGGTGGCGAGCGTTGGTTAGTGTAGCAAGCGGTGATCGACCTGGTGGCAGAGCGTTGGTTGGTGTAGCAAGCGGTGATGGACCTGGTGGCAGAGCGTTGGTTGGTGTAGCAAGCGGTGATCGACCTGGTGGCGAGCGTTGGTTGGTGTAGCAAGCGGTGATCGACCTGGTGGCAGAGCGTTGGTTGGTGTAGCAAGCGGTGATCGACCTGGTGGCGAGCGTTGGTTGGTGTAGCAAGCGGTGATCGACCTGGTGGCGAGCGTTGGTTGGTGTAGCAAGCGGTGATCGACCTGGTGGCAGAGCGTTGGTTGGTGTAGCAAGCGGTGATCGACCTGGTGGCGAAGAAGGGCAGCTTGCGTGCTGGGTGAAGGTGAGGGTTGCATGATGAGTCCAGACCTGGCCAGACTACTTTACTCCTGACCCTCCCTCAGGCCGCCTCTACTCCTCCCGGACCCTTCCCTCCACACCCCTTCTACCCCTCCCGGGCCCTTCCCTCCACACCCCTCTACCCCTCCCGGACCCTCCCCTCCACACCCCTCTACCCCTCCCGGGCCCTCCCCTCCATACCCCCTCTACCCCTCCCTGGCCCTCCCCTCCACACCCCCTCTACCCCTCCCTCCCTAGTACCCACCCTTCTCTTACCCACAACTGCTTCCTGAGTCACACTTTCCCCTAGGCCTCTCTCGATTTAATTATTATATATAATGAAATCCTTTACAGACCCTTGAATTTCGACAAGAAAATTTTGTTTACGGAGAAAACTTAAAAAAAAATTTAAATTTATAAAAATGCTGTCATAAGAAGGCCTATTTTATTAAAATAGATAAAAATTGGATTGGGCTGACTAAACAAATGATCCTTTTTTTAACACATTTAGGTACATCAACATTTGTGCAGCGTCCCTAGACTATATGAAGGGGAGTACAGCGTGTAAAAAAAAAAAAAACTAGCTACGTGATTCTAAAAATCCCCATCACACAGGATGATTAGTCATACAGAGGCAAGTGATAAGTGGTCTGCACTGGCAGACTCTTGGTGCATTATGAGGATATCCTTAAGTACATGATCGTGAATACAGTAATTGCAAAGCTCCAGGTACCTCATGCCAATGGGTCTGAATGATCTGATAACTGGGCATTAGCTGATATAGTGTGCGAAATCATGCCCCAGAACCTACTCACAGAGTTTGCACCTGGAGTGATCAGGATTGGGTATGCAAAAGGAATTATCGGAAAAATAGGCAGATGGATCTACAATTTCCTGACTAATATAACCCGGTGTGTAATAGTCAACAAAATAAAATCTGAACCATCAACCGTGAAGAGCTTCAGTCCCCCAGGGTACTGTGCTTGCTCCAGTACTCAGTCCCCCAGGGTACTGTGCTTGCTCCAGTACTCAGTCCCCCAGGGTACTGTGCTTGCTCCAGTACTCAGTCCCCCAGGGTACTGTGCTTGCTCCAGTACTCAGTCCCCCAGGGTACTGTGATTGCTCCAGTACTCAGTCCCCCAGGGTACTGTGCTTGCTCCAGTACTTTTTGTCATCCTCATATCGGACATAGACAAGGACACAATCTATAGCACTGTATCATCCTTTGTAGCTGACACTAGGATGTTTATGAGACTAGACAACATAGAGGACACAGCGAACCTCCAATCAGATGTAAACCAGGTCTTTCAATGGGCTACAGAAAATAATATGGTAATTAATGAAAATAAGTTCCATCTCTTGCGCTACGGAAAAAAATATAAAAGTAGAAACCACGTACAAAACAAATCATAACATAACTGTCAAATCATAACATAGAACGAAAAAAGCAATGTAAAGGATTTGGGAGTACTCGTGTCGGAAGACCTTACCTTTAAAGAACACAATAAAGTAGCCGTCACAACTGCATGAAAAATGACAAATTGCTGACCTGGAGAGTGTGCAGAGATCCTTTACTGCTAGAATCCACTCAGTAAAGCATCTAAACTATTGGGACCGACTAAAATGCCTAAATCTGTATTCTCTTGAGCGCAGGCGGGAGAGATACATAATAATTTATACGTGGAAAATATTAGAGGGGCTGGTCCCAAACCTGCACACAGAAATAACCCCACATGAGACCAGAAGGCATGACAGGATGTGCAGAATATCCCCGTTGAAGAGCAGAGGTTCAGCAGATACTCAGAGAGAGAACTTTATCTATATCAGAGGCCCGAGACTGTTCAACACGCTTCCACTACACATAAGGGGCATAACTGGTCGACCCCTCACAGTGTTCAAGAGAGAACTCGATAAGCACCTCCAAAGGATACCTGATCAACCAGGCTGTGATCCATACGTCAGGCTGCGAGCAGTCGCGTCCAAGAGCTTGGTTGACCAGTTCAGTAACGAGGTCTGAACGAGGTTCAGCAACGAGGCCTGGTCGACGACTGGGCCGCGAGGACGCTAAGCCCCGAAAACACCTCAAGGTAACCTCAAGGTATGCATAAGAATTATTAACGGTCGTCTACTGCTGCTTCCTTTACAAATTTTGGAAAGGGCAATAACAGTCTAATGGAAATACAGTCTGACATTGCATGAAACAATTCTGATAAATGAAATGCCGAAAGAATCTCAGATTTCCGTCGAGAAGATAATGGTGAATAGGAATTAAGTGGGGTGGATTAGGCAAGCTCAGTAGGTGATCAGACTTTGGTATTTAGGCTAAAGCAGCCTAGCTTAAAGTAACTACGTCATTATTTAGGCTAAAGCAGCCTAGCTTAAAGTAACTACGTCATTATTTAGGCTAAAGCAGCCTAGCTTAAAGTAACTACGTCATTATTTAGGCTAAAGCAGCCTAGCTTAAAGTAACTACGTCATTATTTAGGCTAAAGCAGCCTAGCTTAAAGTAACTACGCCATTATTTAGGCTAAAGCAGCCTAGCTTAAAGTAACTACGTCATTATTTAGGCTAAAGCAGCCTAGCTTAAAGTAACTACGTCATTATTTAGGCTAAAGCAGCCTAGCTTAAAGTAACTACGTCATTATTTAGGCTAAAGCAGCCTAGCTTAAAGTAACTACGTCATTATTTAGGCTAAAGCAGCCTAGCTTAAAGTAACTACGTCATTATTTAGGCTAAAGCAGCCTAGCTTAAAGTAACTACGCCATTATTTAGGCTAAAGCAGCCTAGCTTAAAGTAACTACGTCATTATTTAGGCTAAAGCAGCCTAGCTTAAAGTAACTACGTCATTATTTAGGCTAAAGCAGCCTAGCTTAAAGTAACTACGTCATTATTTAGGCTAAAGCAGCCTAGCTTAAAGTAACTACGCCATTATTTAGGCTAAAGCAGCCTAGCTTAAAGTAACTACGTCATTATTTAGGCTAAAGCAGCCTAGCTTAAAGTAACTACGTCATTATTTAGGCTAAAGCAGCCTAGCTTAAAGTAACTACGTCATTATTTAGGCTAAAGCAGCCTAGCTTAAAGTAACTACGTCATTATTTAGGCTAAAGCAGCCTAGCTTAAAGTAACTACGTCATTATTTAGGCTAAAGCAGCCTAGCTTAAAGTAACTACGTCATTATTTAGGCTAAAGCAGCCTAGCTTAAAGTAACTACGTCATTATTTAGGGTAAAGCAGCCTAGCTTAAAGTAACTACGTCATTATTTAGGCTAAAGCAGCCTAGCTTAAAGTAACTACGTCATTATTTAGGCTAAAGCAGCCTAGCTTAAAGTAACTACGCCATTACTTAGGCTAAAGCAGCCTAGCTTAAAGTAACTACGCCATTACTTAGGCTAAAGCAGCCTAGCTTAAAGTAACTACGCCATTACTTAGGCTAAAGCAGCCTAGCTTAAAGTAACTACGCCATTACTTTATGCAACGAGGAGCTTTGTAGTCAACACTACAAGACCAAGACAAAAAAGTCACCGTAAATAGACTCTTAGGTGAATACAGTTTCTCATTGATGAATGAAAATGTAATAAAAAGAAAAGAGAGAGACTGCGAGTTTTTCAAGTAAAATATTATACAAAAATATACACTTGTCTCTTCACTAAGAAAACGATAAAGCAAATAGGCCTATGTCTAGAATATACGGTATTCGTAGAAATTGAAATTGAAATAAGTTTATTGAGGTAAAATACACACAAAGGGATGAGGTAGCTCAAGCTATTCTCACCACGTTCAGTACATCGTGTTAATACATACATATACACACATCACAAACAATAAACATATTACCAAACATTCTGAGAGATAAACATATACATTTCCTGTATTCATAGAGGATGTGTAGGAAGTAAGTTATGCAAATTACAAATTACAAGAGGCCGAGGTGTGTAAAATAAATAGTCAAACGAGTCAGCAATAATATTTTCTAGCCTTAATAGGATGCAAGAGCTCTGTGGTCGTGTAATAAGTACCTTGAGGTTATCTTGAGATGATTTCGAGGCTTTTTAGTGTCCCCGCGGCCCGGTCCTCGACCAGGCCTCCACCCCCAGGAAGCAGCCCGTGACAGCTGACTAACTCCCAGGTACCTATTTTACTTTTATTTATGAGTATGGGGTGCACAATAAACACCCCATACTCATCCTGTGAGCGGTAGCGCAAAAGCATTATAAAGGGCACAAAAGGTCTTTATTAGACCTCATCTTAGATTATTACATAAACAATTTCTTCTATCCTTCACACCTTATAGTTACAATGTCAGCTAGTTACAGAGAAAGTGCTATTTCAAGAGCTATATATTTACAGTAAGTCATTATACATTAATGGTAGGTCTTATCACTAATACATAATAGTTTGACCAATGGGGATATTACAGTCACAGGGGAGCTGCTGTTTATTATTAGTCCCTCACAATACACTACTTGTTTCTGAATCTCATATGTCGTTTATCTACTGGGAGCGAAATATGGATACAGTGCAAGGATTTCAGGTATTTTATCCTTAGTAATAAGATAGGTTGCCATATCATACAGAGTGAGCTTAGATTTATCTCTAAAAGGCTCAATTTTACTACAATCCAACATATAGCCACAATACCACAGTGTTATCCTACCCCCTTCCCCCTTCGCTAGCCTCCCCAACCACTCCAGCCACCTCCTTCCAGGCCCACAACACCCTGCACCCTTCCCCTCCCTCTGACATCTGCCACCGCCACCCCGCCAACTTTTTTGCATAAGCTATTTTAAGATGGTCTCGGGCCCCGGTGCAGGTAAAGACGGCGTGTTTGTTTTGACTAATACAGGAAGTGGGGTGGTTACTGGCTGCTGGTCTGCTCCTCGTAGCCTGTTGCCTCCGTCTCCTCCTCCTCCTCCAGACCTTCATGTTTATGTAATGATTGGGAAGAGTTGTTGACGTGGTGGAACAACAGGAGTGGCAGTGCTGATGGTGGGATAGTGCGGGTCGTTACTGCTGAGAAGTTGCGGTGGAGAGGCGAGTGTTGTCTCAAGACAAATTTAAGAAAATGTATTGGGCAGTGACACTCATAAGTGAGCATATCAGCATCAGATCTCTATTGGGCAGTGTCATTCATTGTTGCACGTCAACATAATTAGAGGGGTGATGGGGCTATGTGGTGGTAGGTGGTGTGATGAGGGGTATGTGGTGGTAGGTGGTGTGATGAGGGCTATGTGGTGGTAGGTGGTGTGATGAGGGCTATGTGGTGGTAGGTGGTGTGATGAGGGCTATGTGGTGGTAGGTGGGGTGATGAGGGCTATGTGGTGGTAGGTGGTGTGATGAGGGCTATGTGGTGGTAGGTGGTGTGATGGGGCTATGTGGTGGTAGGTGGTGTGATGGGGCTATGTGGTGGTAGGTGGTGTGATGGGGCTATGTGGTGGTAGGTGGTGTGATGGGGCTATGTGGTGGTAGGTGGTGTGATGAGGGCTATGTGGTGGTAGGTGGTGTGATGGGGCTATGTGGTGGTAGGTGGTGTGATGAGGGCTATGTGGTGGTAGGTGGTGTGATGGGGCTATGTGGTGGTAGGTGGTGTGATGAGGGCAATGTGGTGGTAGGTGGTGTGATGGGGCTATGTGGTGGTAGGTGGTGTGATGAGGGCTATGTGGTGGTAGGTGGTGTGATGAGGGCTATGTGGTGGTAGGTGGTGTGATGGGGCTATGTGGTGGTAGGTGGTGTGATGAGGGCTATGTGGTGGTAGGTGGTGTGATGAGGGCTATGTGGTGGTAGGTGGTGTGATGGGGCTATGTGGTGGTAGGTGGTGTGATGAGGGCTATGTGGTGGTAGGTGGTGTGATGAGGGCTATGTGGTGGTAGGTGGTGTGATGAGGGCTATGTGGTGGTAGGTGGTGTGATGGGGCTATGTGGTGGTAGGTGGTGTGATGGGGCTATGTGGTGGTAGGTAGTGTGATGGGGCTATGTGGTGGTAGGTAGTGTGATGGGGCTATGTGGTGGTAGGTGGTGTGATGGGGGCTATGTGGTGGTAGGTGGTGTGATGAGGGCTATGTGGTGGTAGGTGGTGTGATGAGGGCTATGTGGTGGTAGGTTGTGTGATGGGGCTATGTGGTGGTAGGTGGTGTGATGAGGGCTATGTGGTGGTAGGTGGTGTGATGAGGCTATGTGCTGGTAGGTGGTGTGATGGGGCTATGTGGTGGTAGGTGGTGTGATGAGGGCTATGTGGTGGTAGGTGGTGTGATGGGGCTATGTGGTGGTAGGTGGTGTGATGAGGGCTATGTGGTGGTAGGTGGTGTGATGAGGGCTATGTGGTGGTAGGTGGTGTGATGAGGGCTATGTGGTGGTAGGTGGTGTGATGGGGCTATGTGGTGGTAGGTGGTGTGATGGGGCTATGTGCTGGTAGGTGGTGTGATGGGGCTATGTGGTGGTAGGTGGTGGAAGCTGGAGTCGCAGATGACCCAGATAAAACTTTCTGTTGTGTATTATTATTAACATCTTTATTGACAAAATTAATTACAATTTTGCCTAATATGAGGAATTCAATTAAGTTTTATTAAAGTATAGGGATCGCCAGCAATGGAACAGGCTACACAAAATAAATCATTGAGGTGACTCCAATAAGCAGTATTAAAATTCTAATTAATTAAAACACGTGAAATGTAAGTCATTGCACTAACTGAAGAGAATAGAAGGCATATTATCAATTATGGAATTATTGCTTACATTAAAGACATCTGGGTAAGTACACATTCACACACAGCTGTCAACATGCGCATAACTGTGAGATTACTGTGAGATTACTGTGAGATTTCCACGGGAAACTTGTAAACAAAGTTTGAGATAGTGAATAAAACTGGTAAGTTAGATGTAGCCCATACTGTAGGTATTGGCAGCGTGCCCTACCCTGCAGTACTGAGAGAGAGTAGGTCAGTAAAGTACTCCAGCAAACTAGTTTAAGCACTGGCAAAAAACTAAAGTTGACACCAGTTTTGTAGCCTTAAATGGAGTAGCCTGAGCGCGACCCGTTGGCTAAACCCGACTGAGCCCAGCTGACGGGGACGCTCCTGCTGACCCCAAGATGGACCAGACTTGCTGACCCTGAACACTGACCTTACGAGAGAGCCGAGAAGTGTGCTGGCGTCTCAAACACCAAGATTGAAGAACCAGTTTTCGGGAAGTTCACGTTCTTGTTGTCAAGGAACAGATTTGACCTGGGGGCCAGATTCACAAAAGCACTTACGCAAGTACTTATGAACCTGTACATTTTCTCACAATTTTTGGTGGCTTTGCTTCCAATTATTTAACAGTTAATGAGCTCCGGAGCACCATAAGGCTTTTTATAACAATAACAACAGTTGAATGGGAAGTTTTCATGCTTGTAAACTGTTTAATTAATGTAACCAAAGCCGTCAAAGATTGAGGAAAGATGTACACGTTCGTAAGTGCTTGCGTAAGTGCTTTCATGAATCTGGCCCCTGGAGGCTGAGTGGGATAATATGGGTCGTCAACCCTTGACTAGGGAACAGGTGTTGGAGAAAGGTCAAGGTGTAGTCGCCTCGCAGACCTGGGGTTGCTGTAGTTAAGGTCGGGTCCCTCTGTACACTATTATATACTCGCGCGCACACTCGGTGTTCTAGGGGAGCCGGTGGCTGAGCGGACAGAACACTGGACGCGTAATCCTCTGGTTCCGGATTCGATCCCAGGCCCCGGCGAGAATCAATGGGCAGAGTTTCTTTCAACCTGATGCTCCTGTTACCTAGCAGTAAAACAGGTACCTGGGTGTTAGTCAGCTGTCACGGGCTGCTTCCTGGGGGTGGAGGCCTGGTCGAGGACCGGGCCGCGGGGACACTAAAGCCCCGAAATCATCTCAAGATAACTTCAAGATAAGAACCCCTCGTCAAACTTCACGGGAGACATCTCCCGTCACGCAGGGTGCAGTCGCACCTCCACAGATCTCCAGTATCATCTATTGATACTGGTAATGACTCAAAAGGGCCACCACTTATGGGCTATTCATGCCCATGCCACCTTTTGGGTGGCTTAATCTTCTCTCTCTCTCTCTCTCGTCAAACTCAAATACTGTGATGACCAATATAATACAGAAATCAGTAGTTGTGGATTACGACACCTAATATATATTGTATATATCATGTGTCCTGGGTTACTATGTGTCCTGGGTTATCATGTGTCCTGGGTTATCATGTGTCCTGGGTTATCATGTGTCCTGGGTTATCAGGTGTCCTGGGGTTATCATGTGTCCTGGTTATCATGTGTCCTGGGTTATCATGTGTCCTGGTTATCATGTGTCCTGGGGTTATCATATGTCATGGGGTTATCATGTGTCCTGGGTTATCATGTGCCCTGCGGTTATCACGTTCTCAGCCGTCAATCAACTGGTGTACAGGTTCCTGACGATTTATCAAGTAAAGGTGTACCCTACAGTTTGTGATCACGAGATGGGGGGCAGATTCAGGGGGGTGTTGTGTTGATCATTTGCAGTGTGTGGGTGGATGTGTGGGTGGATATGTGGGTGGATATGTGGGTGGATGTGTGGGTGGATGGATTACTAGCGTCACGCGGGACCTAGCCTTCCCCTCCACAATAGGGTTGCCCAGGGGGAGAGAGACCATCAGACGTCGTGATCAAATAGGATATGCACTCGTAGGCCTATATTAGGCCTACGTAGGTGGTATATATAGAGTAGCTCGGCTAGCGTACATATAGTGATATGTGTACCGGTGTGTCGGGAGTAGTTTGGTTAATCATGTAAATGTAAGAGCCTCGTAAATCCTGTGGGAAAGCAAGTTAAATGACATTATTGGCGCGTGTGTGTGGATCTTTAGCTAAGAGGCCTCTTGGTCGTGGTGGTTGGTGTGGTAGTTAGTGGGGTGGTTGGTGTGGTAGTTAGTGGGGTGGTTGGTGTGGTAGTTAGTAGGGTGGTTGGTGTGGTAGTTAGTGGAGTGGTTGGTGGAGCAGTTAACTATGCAATTTGTGTGTTAGTTCAGGGATTAACAAGGATCAGAAGACCAGAATACTAGCAACCACAAAGCTGTGCAAAGAAAACATGCACATTTCTAGAAGAAAGACGCACCAAAGAGAGAGAGAGAGAGAGAGAGAGAGAGAGAGAGAGAGAGAGAGAGAGAGAGAGAGAGAGAGAGAGAGAGAGAGAGAGAGAGACAGAGAGAGAGAGAGAGAGAGAGAGAGAGAGAGAGAGAGAGAGAGAGAGAGAGAGAGAGAGAGAGAGAGAGAGAGACAGAGAGAGAGACAGAGAGAGAGACTAGCCTGCATTGATCCTGCTGGGTTTGGCATCACTGAATAATTTTTCACCCTATATTACTTTTTTTATCTTTTCCGGATGAGTGCCTCACCGGCCTATGGCTGCGGCGGAAATGGAATATTGATGACAATGGTATTTGGACGGCAGCAAATGGCTGTCGTTTATAAAATGGTCCACTTTATGGGGCATTAGTTGAAACTTTCTTTACGCCACCGCCAGCCTCCTTATGGCTGTCCTCGTGGCCTCTCTGTGACCCCCATGACTGGCTCTCGTGGCCTCTCTGACTGGGAGTTAGTCAGCTGTCGCGGGCTGTTTTCTGGGGTGTGTGTGTGGTGTGGAAAAAAAAGTAGTTAGTAACAGTTGATTGACAGTTGAGAGGCGGGCCGAAAGAGCAGAGCTCAACCCCCGCAAGCACAACTAGGTGAATACAACTAGGTGAATACAACTAGGTGAATACATCAGACATAAAGAAGGAGACAAACTTACTCACATTTTATTTAGTATTAATTTTCCGACTACAATTTATTTTGCCAAACCTGTGTCTAAGGCTTAGGTTGTTTGCCAAGGAGGAAACAATGTGGCGGTTATTCGAACATATCGCATATATGCCCTTGGAGTATAATAATTATACTCCATGTGAAGAACATTATTCTGAAGGTAGAAGATATTTAATAGTTGTAACTGATAAGAGATCAATAATAGTGGTTATCGTGCTTATGTCAAACTGCGAGCAGCGGCGTCTAACAGCCTGCTTGACCAGACCACCATCCAGGAGAACGGGCCAGAGACTAGGTTGCGGGTAGTGCGTTATGGTGGTGGTAGTGAGAATAGTGGTGGTGGTGGTAGTGAGTGTACCTGCACCTATCTCGCCTTGTGTAGCTTCCGAGGATCAACAGCCTCGCGGCCCGGTCGTCGATCAGGCCTCCTGGTTGCTGGACTGGTCAACCAGGCTGTTGGACGCGGCTGCTCGCAGCCTGACGTATGAGTCACAGCCTGGTTGATCAGGTATCCTTTGGAGGTGTTTATCCAGTTCTCTCTTGAACACTGTGAGGGGTCGGCCAGTTATGTCCCTTATGTGTAGTGGAAGCGTGTTGAACAGTCTCGGGCCTCTGATGTTGATAGTTCTCTCTTGAACACTGTGAGGGGTCGGCCAGTTATGTCCCTTATGTGTAGTGGAAGCGTGTTGAACAGTCTCGGGCCTCTGATGTTGATAGTTCTCTCTTGAACACTGTGAGGGGTCAGCCAGTTATGTCCCTTATGTGTAGTGGAAGCGTGTTGAACAGTCTCGGGCCTCTGATGTTGATAGTTCTCTCTTGAACACTGTGAGGGGTCGACCAGTTATGCCCCTTATGTGTAGTGGAAGCGTGTTGAACAGTCTCGGGCCTCTGATGTTGATAGTTCTCTCTTGAACACTGTGAGGGGTCGGCCAGTTATGTCCCTTATGTGTAGTGGAAGCGTGTTGAACAGTCTCGGGCCTCTGATGTTGATAGTTCTCTCTTGAACACTGTGAGGGGTCGGCCAGTTATGTCCCTTATGTGTAGTGGAAGCGTGTTGAACAGTCTCGGGCCTCTGATGTTGATAGTTCTCTCTTGAACACTGTGAGGGGTCGACCAGTTATGTCCCTTATGTGTAGTGGAAGCGTGTTGAACAGTCTCGGGCCTCTGATGTTGATAGTTCTCTCTTGAACACTGTGAGGGGTCGGCCAGTTATGCCCCTTATGTGTAGTGGAAGCGTGTTGAACAGTCTCGGGCCTCTGATGTTGATAGCTCTCTCTTGAACACTGTGAGGGGTCGGCCAGTTATGTCCCTTATGTGTAGTGGAAGCGTGTTGAACAGTCTCGGGCCTCTGATGTTGGTGCGTTTTAAAAGATCAAAATAAACAGGATCCAAAGTCCAACATGTTGTCACAGACATGTTGTCACAACATGTCACAAACATGTCACAGACATGTTTTTCACAAACATGTTGTCACAAAAAATGAGACATGTACCTGAAAAACTTACTAATGGGTCACACAATGAATGAGACCAATTCTGCACTGATGTCTTTTTCAAACTTACTAATAACGCCATGTGGCCGCACGCGCTATAATTAGCAATAATGCTTTTTAAAACGAAAATGAGTATAAAATATTATAGGTAAATTGCGTCTCTCCGTCCCAGGGTGAGCTAATTGGTGTTATTTTAGGACTAAAATTTGTTGAGGGAAACGAACTGCACTCCCTCAACACCTGTACGCACTCAACACATGCACTCCCTCAACACATGCACTCACTCAACACCAGCACTCACTCAACACCAGCACTCACTCAACACCAGCACTCACTCAACACCAGCACTCACTCAACACCAGCACTCCCTCAACACCTGCACTCACTCAACACCAGCACTCACTCAACACCAGCACTCACTCAACACCAGCACTCACTCAACACCTGCACTCACTCAACACCAGCACTCACTCAACACCAGCACTCACTCAACACCTGCACTCACTCAACACCTGCACCTTACCACGACATGCTCTTCGGTTATGCGTACAATTATCATGAAAAGCAAATTGTTCCCGATGGGATCAGGGAGATGGGATCAGAGAGATGGGATCAGGGAGATGGGATCAGGGAGATGGGATCAGGGAGATGGGATCAGGGAGATGGGATCAGGGAGATGGGATCAGGGAGATGTGTTTCAAGTTGACTTCCTAATCCCATGGGGGGATATGTGTCATGGTGGGACCCCCCCCCGAGCGGGAATATGTGTCCTGGTGGACCCCCCCCCCCTCGAGCGGGATTATGTGTCCTGTGGATCCCCCTTTCAGTGAGAATATTTGGGAATAATTGGGGTAGATCTGATCCACCCGGCTGTGATTCATACGTCAAGCTGCGTTCAACCGCCAAGTTGGCCAGACCACCAACCATTCAGAGAGTAGTGGTGGTAGTGAATGGTCTTAGTCAGAGAGCGGACCGCGGGGACATTGATTCCCAGAACCAATATAAACCATTGTGTAACATGGCCCATGACTTGGCCTCCAACCTGGGGAATCACCAGGAGAATGGAACTCACACCTCCTTACCTTAGCCCTAAGGTTCTGAGCATTTTGTTTGTGATGTATATGTGTGTATATGTGATGTGCATATTTATACACACATCAAATGTATATTTGATGTGTGTATATGTATGTATTAACACGATGTACTGAACGGGGTGAGAATAGCTTGAGCTACCTCATCCCTTTGTGTGTATTTTACCTCAATAAACTTATTTCAATTTCAATTTCAATTTCAAGGTTCTGAGGGCGAGGTGAGGAGGTGGTCAAGGAAGATTATCTCTTAAGAGATTGGTCGTGCTCAGGTATTATAAAAAGATTTCAAAGTAATGATATCGAAAGATATTCTTTAAAAAAATGCAATAAAGTAGCTGTCACGACTGCAAGAAAAAAGACAGGTTGGATAACAAGAACTTTTCAAACAATAGATGCCATACCACTGATGATACTTTTTAAGACACTAGTGCTCTCTAGGGTGGAATATTGTTGCATTAACAGCCCCATTCAGAGCCGGAGAAGCTGTTGACCTAGAGAACGTGCTAAGATCTTTTATTGATAGAATCTACTCAATAAGATATCTAAATTATTGGGACTGCTTAAAATGTTAAATTACCGTATGTATTTCCTAGAGAACAGGCGGGAAAGATACTTAATAATTTACACGGAAAATATTATAGGGATTGGTTCCAAATCTGCACACAGAAATAACACCACATGAGACCAGAAGACATGGCAGGATGTGCAGAATACCCCCGTTGAAGAGCAGAGGTGCAACAGGTACTCTGAGAGAGAACTCTATCAACATCAGAGGCCCGAGACTGTTCAACACGCTTCCACTACACATAAGGGACATAACTGGCCGACCCCTCACAGTGTTCAAGAGAGAACTATCAACATCAGGGGCCCGAGACTGTTCAACACGCTTCCACTACACATAAGGGACATAACTGGCCGACCCCTCACAGTGTTCAAGAGAGAACTATCAACATCAGGGGCCCGAGACTGTTCAACACGCTTCCACTACACATAAGGGACATAACTGGCCGACCCCTCACAGTGTTCAAGAGAGAACTGGATAAACACCTCCAAAGGATATCTGATCTACCAGGCTGTGATTCATACGTCAGGCTGCGAACAGCCGGTCCAACAGCCTGGTTGACCAGTCCAACAACCAAGCGGCCTGGTCGAAGACCGGGCCGCGGGGATGTTGATCCTCGTAACCTGGTTGATACCTGGTTACCTGGTGATACCAATGCAAAGTAAGGTATAAAATATGAGGAAGTACCTGGATGCAACAACTGAACAGATGTTGTCAAAGACGACGCAGCACCACCTGGGAATCTGCGCCCCACTGAGAAACACTTAAGACAGTAAACACTTTATACTTTGAGTTAAGAAGAATTGATTTTTTGCCATGCAAATTTTGCCTCCCTCCCCTCTCCCCCCCCCCCCCCCCCCCCCCCCCCCCGTCTGATAAAAATACCAGCAAATAAAGCAAACATGTGATTTGTAAATGTTAATATTCTCAGTAAAGAAAGTTAATCTCAGCTGTCTTTGAGTTCAGTTGACAGAAAGAACAATGCAGCCGTTGTTCTTCATAGTGAGGGTACTGCGCATGCTGCTATACTCACTTAGTTGTGCTTGGGCTCTTTGGCCCCGCCTCTCAACTGTCAGTTAACTGAAATCATACAATCAAACGCTTATGATGAGATGTTCATTCCTAGGACGAACAGCGGCGCCAAATAAACTCTTCTCTCTGGTCCAGAGCTAAAAATAGTTGTGTGTGTATCGTAACGAGTCCACAAAAGACGGGAAATTAGGCTCGACAGGAGAGCAGAAAAAAGAAGGTCCACAAATATACACTTAAGATAAAAATAGTAGCCGGTGGATGGGCAGCGGGAGACCTAATTATGTGGTGGGAGCTGATTCATCACACCCATGTGGGGCTGGGAGGACGGGCGCCCACCACCACACTTTACTTCCCAGGCTTACCAGGGGCCAGATTCATGAAAGCACTTACGCAAGTACTTACGAACGTGTACATTTTTCCTCAATCTTTGACAGCTTTGGTTACATTTATTAAACAGTTTACAAACACTAAAACTTCCCATTCAACTGTTGTTATTGTTATAAACAGCCTCCTGGTGCTTCGGAGCTTATTAACTGTTTAATAATTGTAAACAAAGCCGCCAAAGATTGAGAAAAGATGGACAGGTTCGTAAGTACTTTCGTGAATCTGGCCCCAGGCACCAGACTTGGGCTCCTATGATAGTCATGGGGCCACATTCAAGCCCATTTGGGAATGGGAGACCAGACTCGGGTTTTGGGTTGATCAGGTATGTACCCTTTGAAGGTGTTTTATCAAGCTCCCCATTCAACTCAGAAAGAGATGCGTTAATTAGACCTATTGTATTTTGAGGGAGTGTATTGAAAAGTCTTGAATTCTTAATGTTGATAAAATTGACTCTTTAAATTAAAGTACGTATTACACACCAACTTTTCAATGGGACTATTTTTATACGTTCTACCATGTCTTCAATCTTACTCGCCAATCTTACTCTACCTAATCTCCAATCATATCTCGCCTACATTTGTAGAAAGATTTCACGAAATGTGTGTTTGCGTTTTTCTTTTAAGAGCTTATTATTTATTATTAACATCTTTATTTACAAAATTATTTACAATTTTGCCTAATCTGAGGATTTTGATAGTCTTATTAAAGTGAGGATAATGGTGGTATTCACTGTCACGCAGGACAGAGGGTCATACACAAGACAATAGGTCTAAACTGTAGGCTGAAGCACATATATATCACGGTTACAATCAATGTTTTAATGTATGGATATGAGAAAACAACTAAGGCCATATAGCGGTCCAGCAATATTGTGAGAGGCAGGAGCGTCTTGTTCTGAACCCGTATAGTCCTGGGCATGTGGAGGTTGTGACTCGATGTGTTGGGTGATATTACTTAGCACTTTTCCTGAGATTTTTATGATGTGTGATGATTGCTATCGGTCTATAATTGTTTGTTTCTGCTTTACTGCCTCCTTTGTGAAGTAGCGCGTTCTCCGCGGTGTTAACTATGTCGGGGATAACACTACTATCTAGCCTCCGTTTCCACATGTTTGGAGTCTGATAGTTTTTTTACTATGATTGATGGATATGGAATTCCCGGCGTGTGTGGCTGTGCAGCGTGCATGCTGTCTATGGCTACTTCAAGGTCCAGTACTTCAAGTGGTGTTGTGGTGACATCTGAGATGTAAGTGGAGGGTGGAGCCAAGTTCATAAAGTGGCACCACTCATTTTGCCGGTTTAGAAGTTCACTGAAAGCAGACTTAACGGTATCCACAGTATTTTACTAACTGCTTTGTTGTCGTCAGTGAATATTCCGTCTCCCTAATGCAAAGATTAAGTACAAAATATATGTTTTGCTCTGAACAAACGAAGGAGAAACATTTTGAATTGATTTAAATTTCACTGATATCCTTTTGTTATATTTGTGTGTCGTTGGCTTGATAAATTCTTGCTGTTTTAATTAAACACAAATTGTGTTTTCCTACAGTCTTACTTGTATTTCTCGGGAGACAATGGGGCGATTGAGTAGTTCTTCGGTTAAAAAGAAAGCCACGTTTTCGCTCCAGTTTACAGCTTTTGCAGTTTTTTCTTAGTCGTGTATAAATTAGGCAAACCTGGCGCCACTGTGCTTGTTCTTTCTAGGTAGTGAGTTCTGGTTGTGTTATTCAGCCCTCTTGTTGTGGTAGGAGTAGTGCCTCGCTCCATGGTGGAGCAGTGGTGGTAGTGCCTCGCCCCATGGAGGTCGGGCAGTACCGGCCCCTGGGGGGTAGTGGGATGGGGGGAGTTAGGCCCCCCTGACACTCCCTCATTTTTACTTTCGCCGGTAATTAGTGTTCCAGCAATTTAATTAACTTTTTTCTATTATTGAGACGTGAGTCTTGTTGCAAATTTCATTAAGGTGACATTATTTATTTTCTCAGCTCTTGCGATTATCTTTATTGGAGATAAACTAGAACAAATAATTAACTAGAATGTATTACACTAATTGTAAATTTACACAACATTTCGAACCCACATGGTTTATTCTCAAGTGATGGGATTGCACATTCGTTGTTGGGACGACATTTCGAACCCACATGGTTTATTCTCAAGTGATGGGATTGCACATTCGTTGTTGGGACGACATTTCGAACCCACATGGTTTATTCTCAAGTGATGGGATTGCACATTCGTTGTTGGGACGACATTTCGAACTCACATGGTTTATTCTCAAGTGATGGGATTGCACATTCGTTGTTGGGACGACATTTCGAACTCACATGGTTTATTCTCAAGTGATGGGATTGCACATTCGTTGTTGGGACGACATTTCGAACCCACATGGTTTATTCTCAAGTGATGGGATTGCACATTCGTTGTTGGGACGACATTTCGAACCCACATGGTTTATTCTCAAGTGATGGGATTGCACATTCGTTGTTGGGACGTAAATGCCACACGCATAAAATGGAAAAAGAGGAAGGAAGCACAAAGATTAGTCAGGTGTAGTGAGCGTGTCTTATTTAGCAGTGCCGACCAGTGTGGGGAGCCGGTCGGCCGAGCGGACAGCACGCTGGACTTGTGATCCTGTGGTCCCGGGTTCGATCCCGGGCGCCGGCGAGAAACAATGGGCAGAGTTTATTTCACCCTATGCCCCTGTTTCCTAGCAGTAAAATAGGTACCTGGGTGTTAGTCAGCTGTCACGGGCTGCTTCCTGGGGGTGGAGGCCTGGTCGAGGACCGGGCCGCGGGGACACTAAAAAAAACCCGAAATCATCTCAAGATAACCTCAAGATAACCAAGACCCCTCACAGTGTTCAAGAGAGAACTTGATAAACACCTCCAAAGGATACCTGATCAACCAGGTTGTGACTAATACGTCATGCTGCGAGCAGCAGCGTCCAATAGCCTGGTTGACCAGTCCAACAACCAGGAGGCCTGGTCGAGGACCGGGCCGTGGGGATGCTAAGCTCCGAAATCATCGCAAGGTAACCGGAAGATAAGGTAAAGTAACCGTTCGTTGGCATCTTCAAGTTCAGGTCTTACTCTCATGGTGAGTAGAGTGAATAGTTCCGTTATTTAATAAATCACGGAACTATTCACTCTACCCACCATGAGAGTAAGAACAAGACCGGAACGTGAAGATGCCAACGTGGAAGACACTGCTCAAAATCACGAGCTACATCTGAAGAACATGAGAGTAATAGGTTCCAAATCTACACACTCTCACCCAATCACACTGCAACACCCTCCCAGCAAGCATAAGAAATATTGCCGGAACAACCGTGGACATCTTCAAGAGGAAAGTAGATTTATTCCTCCAAGGAGTGCCGGACCAACCGGGCTGTGGTGGGTATGTGGGCCTGCGGGCCGCTCCAAGCAACAGCCTGGTGGACCAAACTCTCACAAGTCAAGCCTGGCCTCGGGCCGGGCTTGGGAAGTAGACGAACTCCCAGAACCCCATCAACCAGGTATCAACCAGGTATCAATACTGAAATAATTGCTAACGAAGCCAAGAGGCATCGCAAATTGTGCAAAATAGCCCCGCTGAAAATTAAGGTGTAGCAAGTTTCCTAACATGCAACTGTACACATTAAGGACGGAAAGCCTCTCAGTGCCCGCCCTCTAAATATAAGGGGAATTATAGTGTTCAGCAGTGAAGTTGCAAAAAGTACTTGATCAACCAGGCTATAGTGCCTACTTTGGGCTATGATCCGTGGCACCCCAATAGTTAAAATTGGGGTGTTTTCACTGCCTCTATTCAAAATTCCTTGCCATATCGTTTGCTCCAATATATTGTTATTTTACTGAGCAAATGAGAGACTTGCCTTGCAGTATTTCTCATGAATATATTATATGATATCTATCTCGCTCCTTTCCTGGGAATATATTTTGAGACCTTTGAGGATGTCCCAGTAATTTATGAGCTTTATCTTGTCTATTTTCTCTGTAAGCCCTCTATTTCAGCACTCTCTCTTCTGCCCTGAAGTGGGCGGTGAGTATCGAGCAGTACTCGAGGCCATCACGAGTGATTTGAATAGTGTGGGCATGGGATCCCATCACAGGAATGGGATCCCATCACAGGAATGGGATTCCTGGATTTGAAGGTTCTCTTAATCCATTCCATAATTCTTCAGGCTGACGCTATATTTCCTTGGTTATCTTCACTTAACGTTATCTGGCCGGTCGTCATTATTCCCAGAGGCTTTATAAGTAGATCTTATTGTGTCTTATACTCTGTATTTCGTTTAAGTTCATCGTTTTTTCCGTACATAACCACTGTTAAACATCATGTTATTTTCCGTTGTTAAATCGAAGACTTTTAATATCAACCTTTAGTTTTTCAATGATTCTGCACAAGTAATTTTCATGCAGATTTTTTTTTTTGTCATCTGCAAAAGATAACATGAAGCCAGTGATAGTACTTTTATGGAATATAAAATATTTGTATACAATGGTACGGAAAGATCCCGTACCAATGATGATACTTTTCAAAACGCTTGTGCTCTCTAGAGTGGAGTACTGCTGCACAATGACAGCCCCTTTCAAAGCTGGAGAAATTGCTGACCTGGAGAGCGTGCAGAGATCCTTTACTGCTAGAATTCACCCAGTAAAACATCTAAACTATTGATACCGACTAAATTGCCTAAACCTGTATTCCCTTGAGCGCAGGCGGGAGAGATACATAATAATTTACACGTGGAAAATATTAGAGGGGCTGGTCCCAAACCTGCACACAGAAATAACATCACATGAGACCAGAAGGCATGGCAGGATGTGCAGAATACCCCCGTTGAAGAGCAGAGGTGCAACAGGTACTCTGAGAGAGAACTATCAACATCAGAGGCCCGAGACTGTTCAACACGCTTCCACTACACATAAGGGACATAACTGGCCGACCCCTCACAGTGTTCAAGAGAGAACTGGATAAACACCTCCAAAGGATACCTGATCAACCAGGCTGTGACTCATACGTCAGGCTGCGAGCAGTCGCGTCCAACAGCCGGGTTGACCAGACCATTAACCAGGGGGCCTGGTCAGAGACCGGGCCGCTGAGTTGATGACCTCTGACCCTTGATCCCCGGAATCACCGCAAGGTAACCGTAAGGTAAGGTAAGCTGTGACTTGTATTACTCACACGACAATAAGAAAAACCACTGGTACAAGGAATGTGCCCTGAGGTACACAGCTTCTAACTATGTTTGGGCCTGAGTTTGTTTTACTGTCTTACTCTTTGCTTGTGTTTGACACGAACCTCAGTACCCATCGTCGTATTTGACCTGCTAAAGGGAGCCGGTCAGCCGAGCGGACAGCACACTGGACTTGTGATCCTGTGGTCCTGGGTTCGATCCCAGGCGCCGGCGAGAAACAATGGGCAGAGTTTCTTTCACTCTATGCCCCTGTTACCTAGCAGTAAAATAGGTACCTGGTTGTTAGTCAGCTGTCACGGGCTGCTTTTTGGGGGTGGAGGCCTGGTCGAGGACCGGGCCGCGGGGACACTAAAAGGCCCCGAAATCATCTCAAGATAACCTCAAGAATCTCAAGATATTCTTATTGACCTCATTTTCTGAGCCTTCACTTGATGGTCACGTTGCCAGATACCTTTGCACAGTCGGCGTATACCACGTGTGCACTCAAGCCCGGAAACAGCACAAGGTAAACACGCTATAAGCGACGGAACCGTCACTACCATGTTAGTCCCTCCTGCTCCCTTGGGCTATACTATAGTCTACTTTCCCTGGTCAAAGTCAAAACGTTGAAGACGCAGAAAACCCAGGACTGTCTGTCTCGAGTCATTCACCTTGGCTTTGTTTGCCTGGTTGGTACTTATAATATGATGAAGATATTTTGCGGACGTGACCATTTGAATAAGTCGCCAACACGGCAGACGCTACAATACTCTCTATGATGACTGTCGTGTGAATCTCAAGTGTGAATGATAGATCTCATGATATATTTGTAACTTAATATCTTGAAGATGTCCACGGTTGTCCATTTAAGTAGGAACAATGAGGCCGACCCATGATGACCATATAACCTTAATAGTCGCCACTCCAGACGTGGACTTGCTGGAAGCGTCTGACCTCCAACCTTAGACAGACGGACAGACCTTCTCTCATATTGATTATAGGTATATACTGCTGACAGCAGTGACCGCGTCGTAGGGAGTAGCCAGGATGGTGGTCTCCCACTCTGACTCCCTCAGGTTACCACAGGCAGGTGGAGCCTGGCAGACAGCATTATGTCTACACTGGCGATGGTACGCCAGAGAGTGAGTTGAGTAATGAGAGAGGCGCAGAGGAAGAGAGAAGGGAAGTTTCAGGGGAAAGCGCCAAGCTATCACGACTATGTAGCACTGGGAAGGGGTCAGGATAAGGATTTGGGATGGGACGGGGGGAAGGAATGGTGCTCAGCCACTTAGATGGTCGGGGATTGAACGCCGACCTGCATAAAGCGAGACCGTCGCTCTACCGTCCAGCCCAAGTGGTTGGACAGAGGAAGAGAAAGAGGTCTGGGAAACAGGAGGAGTAGGAGGAGGAACTTAAGGAAGGTGTGAATGGTAGGAGGAAGGGAACTATCAGGGGGGAAAACGCCAAGCCATTACGACTATAAAGCACAAAAAAGGAGGTCAGGATAAGGATTTGGGATGGGAGGGGGGGGGGGATGGTGCTCAATCACTTGGACGGTCAGGGATTGAACGCCGACCCGCATGAAGTGAGTCCGTCGCTCTAGCGTCCAGCCCAAGTGTTAGGAGGAGAGGCCATAACATTGTGTGTGGGTGGTGGGGGGGGGGGCAGGTGGTAGGAGCTGCCTGCAGGCCATTAGATCACTCGCCCTAATAGTGGTGCTCATCACCCTGGCCGCCTGTCTCTCCCACCTCCCCTTATTACCTTGGCTCCTCCACCTCATTCTCCTCCTCACTAGGACCTCTACCTCTCCTTGTTGCCTCACACCTCCTAATATACCACACACCTGTTGGTGTACCACACACACCTGGTATACCACACACACCTGCTGGTATACCACACACCTCCTGGTATACCACACACACCTGCTGGTATACCACACACCTCCTGGTATACCACACACACCTGCTGGTATACCACACACACCTCCTGGTATACCACACACCTGCTGGTATACAACACACCTCCTGGTATACCGCACACCTGCTGGTATACCATACACAGTAATATGTTCTGTATTTGTAGCTTAGGCTGAGGATGGGCCCCAGACGCTTCCTCCTTACTTACCTCTTATTGCTTCCGGGGATCACTGTCTCCGCGGCCCGATCTCTGACCAGGCTGGCATGGTGCTCTGGTCAGACCAGGCTCTTAGGCGCAGCTGCTTGCCGTATGACGGGAGCCGGTCGGCCGAGCGGACAGCACGCTGGACTTGTGATCCTGTGGTCCCGGGTTCCATCCCAGGCGCCGGCGAGAAACAATGGGCAGAGTTTCTTTCACCCTATGCCCCTGTTACCTAGCAGTAAAATAGGTCCCTGGGTGTTAGTCAGCTGTCACGGGCTGCTTCCTGGGGGTGGAGGCCTGGTCGAGGACCGGGCCGCGGGGACACTAAAAAATAAAAAAGCCCCGAAATCATCTCAAGATAACCTCAAGATGACGTGTGAGTCACAGCCAAGTTGATCACGTATCTTTTGGAAGTTTTGCACTGTGAGAGCTCGGCTAGTTATACCCCTTAATGTTGGGGTATAAGCTGTCTCTCGGCATACCTACTTCTGCTTTTCATCGTGGCTATTTTGCATCCTTGAGGCTAGCCTCACCCAATTTTTAATAGTAATTGCTGTTGGGTAGATGACCAACATGGGTGGATGAGGGTTGTGCATAAATGAAACTAGTGTCACATGACATAGTGTCAAAGCGACCTCGACGACGACCCTTACAAATCATATTACTCGAATCTGAATTATCTATATTTTTCTTACTATATTGTGAAGCATGCAATAATATCTGTACTTTTTTAACTATTCCATTATACCTTGCTGGTAATTGCCTTGTGAAGTGTGTTCATGACGCCATAAACACTAATTTACCTTACTTTGCGTTGTTTTCGGGGATGAACGTCCTCGCGGTCCGGTCTCTGACCAGGACCTAGTCAGGACCCCTGAAATACGACCCCCTTCCACCCCTCCATGACCACCCTCTCGAGTTCCCGCCACTCACCTGTCACTCACTCACGTCCTGCATGCCTCCACCCCTCCCCCCCCCTCTTCCCGCAACTTTCACCCCCTACTTCCAGATACATAGAGAGAGAACAGGGTTTCTTTCAACTGATGTCCCTCTTCACCTAGCAGTAAATAGGTGCCTGTGAGTTAGACAGCTGCTGCGGGCTGCATCCTGGGGATGTGTGTGTGTTAAAAAGAAATCTATGTAGTAGATATGATAGAGAAAAAATAGGTCGGGAGTCAGTACATTACTCAGTCGACGGTTAGATCAGCGGCGTCTAAGAGCTAACAGCTCGATCATGCAGATAAATAGTTTATACTTAATACACAAGGACACAAAGACACAGAGACAGGAAAGAGAAACAGACATTAGAGACAGAAACACAGAGGGACAGAGGCAAAGGCGGAGACACAGAGAGGGATAAAGACAGAGAGGGACAGAGACACGGAGAGGGACAGAGTCACAGAGAGAGACACAGAGAGGGACAGAGACACAGAGAGGGACAGTCACAGAGAGAGACAGAGACACAGAGAGGGGCAGAGTCCAGACAGAGACACAGAGAGGGACAGAGTCCAGACAGAGACACAGAGAGGGACAGAGTCACAGAGAGAGACACAGAGAGGGACAGAGTCACAGAGAGAGACACAGAGAGGGACAGTCACAGAGAGAGACACAGAGAGGGACAGAGTCACAGAGAGAGACACAGAGAGGGACAGAGTCACAGAGAGAGACACAGAGAGGGACAGAGTCCAGACAGAGACACAGAGAGGGGCAGAGATACAAGTGGAGATACAGAGACAGAACATATACGGCACGCATAGACGAGATAAAACACCTAAATTATTGGGATCGTCTCAAAGCTCTCTAAATGTACTCTCTAAAAAGGAGACGAGAGAGATACCAAATAATATACACATGGAAAATACTGGAGGGCCAGGTCCCAAATCTACACAGTAAGATAACATACTGGAGTGAACGATATGGAAGAAAATGCAGAATAGAACCAGTGAAGAGCAGGGGTGCCAACACACACACACACGAAGAGAGAAGTAATGTGTTGACATAAAGATGTCGTATATCTCTTCCCACTTATTATACATATTTTTCATCATTTTATATTTATTTTTAATTTAATAATCCCGGTCCATCCGGGTACGGATCGACCCTCTCACAGGGGCGACCCGGGAACCACCGGGTAACCAATCTAGTATGACATAAAATGGTGATTAAGAATAAGAAATAACTTTTAGGCCAGCTTATACCGAACTCTATCATAAGCTAAGTATCTATATTTAATAGATGTTGTTGAATATATTATGAGATAATGGATTGAGACTCAGTATTATGCTATTACCTTGGTAATTGTTGCGAAGGAACAACAGTGGTGTCAGGTATCGCTAATGATTGGCTGGCGAGTGTAAATCACGCTAATGATTGGCTGGCAAGTGTAAATGTCGCTAATGATTGGCTGGCAAGTGTAAACCTCGATAATGATTGGCTGGCGAGTGTAAATGTCGCTAATGATTGGCTGGCAAGTGTAAACCTCGCTAATGATTGGCTGGCAAGTGTAAATCTTGCTAATGATTGGCTGGCAAGTGTAAATCTTGCTAATGATTGGCTGGCGAGTGTAAACGACGCTAATGATTGACTGGCAAGTGTAAACTTCGCTAATGATTGGCTGACAAGTGTAAACTTCGCTAATGATTGGCTGGCAAGTGTAAATCTTGCTAATGATTGGCTGGCGAGTGTAAACCTCGCTAATGATTGGCTGGCAAGTGTAAATCTCGCTAATGATTGGCTGGCAAGTGTAAATCTCGCTAATGATTGGCTGGCGAGTGTAAACCTCGCTAATGATTGGCTGGCAAGTGTAAATGTCGCTAATGATTGGCTGGCAAGTGTAAATGTCGCTAATGATTGGCTGGCAAGTGTAAACCTCGCTAATGATTGGCTGGCAAGTGTAAATCTCGCTAATGATTGGCTGGCAAGTGTAAACTTCGCTAATGATTGGCTGGCAAGTGTAAATCTTGCTAATGATTGGCTGGCGAGTGTAAACCTCGCTAATGATTGGCTGGCAAGTGTAAATCTCGCTAATGATTGGCTTGCAAGTGTAAATCTTGCTAATGATTGGCTGGCGAGTGTAAACCTCGCTAATGATTGGCTGGCAAGTGTAAATGTCGCTAATGATTGGCTGGCAAGTGTAAACTTCGCTAATGATTGGCTGGCAAGTGTAAATCTTGCTAATGATTGGCTGGCGAGTGTAAACCTCGCTAATGATTGGCTGGCAAGTGTAAATCTCGCTAATGATTGGCTGGCAAGTGTAAATGTCGCTAATGATTGGCTGGCGAGTGTAAACCTCGCTAATGATTGGCTGGCAAGTGTAAATGTCGCTAATGATTGGCTGGCGAGTGTAAATGTCGCTAATGATTGGCTGGCAAGTGTAAACCTCGCTAATGATTGGCTGGCAAGTGTAAACCTCGCTAATGATTGGCTGGCAAGTGTAAATGTCGCTAATGATTGGCTGGCAAGTGTAAACCTCGCTAATGATTGGCTGGCAAGTGTAAATGTCGCTAATGATTGGCTGGCAAGTGTAAACTTCGCTAATGATTGGCTGGCAAGTGTAAATCTTGCTAATGATTGGCTGGCGAGTGTAAACCTGGCTAATGATTGGCTGGCAAGTGTAAATCTTGCTAATGATTGGCTGGCAAGTGTAAATCTTGCTAATGATTGGCTGACAAGTGTAAACCTCGCTAATGATTGGCTGACAGATGTAAGACTCACTAACAACTTGGCTGACATGTGTAAAACCTCACTAATGGCTAACTGACAGGCGTACAGACATGGATGATTGATTTAAAACCACGCCAGTGATTTGACAGACATGTGTAAAGCCTCACAGATGACCGGCTGACGGGTGTAGAGGTGTGGACAGGCAGGGGACAAGACTTGTGTGTGCTGAGCAAGACTTTCAGTACCTGGAATATTATCCAGACTTATGTCCGGGATGATAGAGTCAGCCAGTGTTATGAGAGCCTCCGGACGCGCGCCCTGTGTGACGGAGCAGCTAACTTAAGGGCGGCATATTCGTGTTCGGGTCGTAGGATCTTCGCCCCTAGTGCGTGTCCGGGAGACAGTTTGGGTGCTCTTAACCTGTATCAATTAGACCTAATCTCCCTCCTCCTCCGCCATCGGGAGAGTCGTCATTGCCTCCATCAAATGGTAAATGTGGCTCACGATCCGCTTGTGACAACAAGAGCCACATAACTCCTTGGCTCTGCCGGACCACCGCCCTTAAGTGTAGGGCTTGGCTGGTGCGTTTTCCATCTCTCATGACCCGAGTGTGTCATCAAGGTTCATGTTTACCTCTCACCTTTGCGGGCTTTCCACTCTGCGTCTGATCGTAATCCAAGCATTGTCTTGCCCCGCGTGTCTATGGGTTGTCCAAGCATATTTTCCTTCGCCTCCCTGATGGCGTTCATGACGCTAGCGTTTGTTTTATTACTGGTGTGTATGGCTCCGTCGACCTTACGTGCACTGTTTCATTGTCATTGTCTTAACCCTAGCGCGGCGGGAATTATTGTATCACTGGCGGGTATGGGGTCATCGCCCCTACGCGCGACCTGGCGTGGTAGACGTCTCTCTTGCCCCCGAGGCCAAACTCGGTCACGACTGACTCAACGGCGTGACAATTAACTGGTTTTTCTTATCTTATTGCTTTCACTCTTTGTTACTGTGGAGGGTTGTGTTGGTGGGGTTGTGTTGGTGGGGTTGTGTTGGTGGGGTTGTGTTGGCGGGGTTGTGTTGGTGGGGTTGTGTTGGTGGGGTTGTGTTGGTGGGGTTGTGTTGGTGGGGTTGTGTTGGCGGGGTTGTGTTGGCGGGGTTGTGTTGGTGGGGTTGTGTTGGTGGGGTTGTGTTGGTGGGGTTGTGTTGGTGGGGTTGTGTTGGTGGGGTTGTGTTGGTGGGGTTGTGTTGGTGGGGTTGTGTTGGTGGGTTGTGTTGGTGGGGTTGTGTTGGTGGGGTTGTGTTGGTGGGGTTGTGTTGGTGGGGTTGTGTTGGTGGGGTTGTGTTGGTGGGGTTGTGTTGGTGGGTTGTGTTGGTGGGGTTGTGTTGGTGGGGTTGTGTTGGTGGGGTTGTGTTGGTGGGGTTGTGTTGGTGGGTTGTGTTGGTGGGGTTGTGTTGGTGGGGTTGTGTTGGTGGGTTGTGTTGGTGGGTTGTGTTGGTGGGTTGTGTTGGTGGGGTTGTGTTGGTGGGGTTGTGTTGGTGGGGTTGTGTTAGTGGGGTTGTGTTGGTGGGGTTGTGTTGGTGGGTTGTGTTGGCGGGGTTGTGTTGGCGGGGTTGTGTTGGTGGGGTTGTGTTGGTGGGGTTGTGTTGGTGGGGTTGTGTTGGCGGGGTTGTGTTGGTGGGGTTGTGTTGGTGGGGTTGTGTTGGCGGGGTTGTGTTGGTGGGGTTGTGTTGGTGGGGTTGTGTTGGTGGGGTTGTGTTGGTGGGTTGTGTTGGTGGGTTGTGTTGGTGGGGTTGTGTTGGTGGGGTTGTGTTGGTGGGTTGTGTTGGTGGGGTTGTGTTGGCGGGGTTGTGTTGGTGGGGTTGTGTTGGTGGGGTTGTGTTGGTGGGGTTGTGTTGGTGGGTTGTGTTGGTGGGGTTGTGTTGGCGGGGTTGTGTTGGTGGGGTTGTGTTGGTGGAGATGCTACCGTTGCTTTCCTGAGGGTGTCTCCTTGTGTAGTAATGGTGTGGGTGTAGAGTGTGTGTGTGTTACTGCAGGTGTTGTGTTTGACCGCGTCGCTCCTAGCGAGGGTGCTTACACCCCGGCTGCCCACTCTCCTCTTAGTCACTGTCAAAGCTTAATATTGGATATACTTAGTGCGTGAGGTTGGGGGTTGAGTGGTGGTGGGGGGAGGTTGTTTCAGCGTGGCTGGAGTGGGTTAGGCTACAGCTGGCAGGTACAACACTATTGGGAGTAATTTATTCCTGGCTGACTGGGGGTGATGGGGAAGCTGGCTATATTACCCCCCCCCCCCACACTGCTCCTCACCCACCTTCTCTCCACCACCTGGCTGGGCTCCACCGCCCACCCCAGCACTCTCCATATATCTGTGCAGCAGGTGCACGCAGCCTATCTACACTTTACCTGCAAGAGTTATGATTGGTCTGTATACACAGTGTTCTCGTGCATCAGTATCCATCACATTAATACTGGAGAAGCATGAGCATATATGGACAGGGCGAGGTGGGAGGGGAGCCGCTGTATATGGAGGACCACCGGGTCTAGCACAGGGGGCCACAGCTGCTCCTGCACCCACAGCTGCCCCTACACCCACACCTGCTCCTACACCCACTACACTCACCACACCTGTCTCACCGTACTCAGGCGGCCACAGTCACTAACCTACAGTTCAACCCGTCCTCCTAATAATAAAACGTCGTATTTTGACGTATACTTTACCCAAGGCCAAACATTGTCGTCCTAGAAAATGAAAGCGGCTCGCGAAATTGACATACTGTCCCGTTTTCTGTTTTGGGTCCTCTGGTAGGTTAGGATAAGGGCACTTTAGTACGACAGTTTCTTGAGGTTAGAAAACTTTAGGAGGAAGGGCTGTCCAGTTACCGGGGTCGAGGCTGCGACAGTCAACATGGCCCCAGTAGAGCCATTTAATAGGACTTGTTACAAGCGTGGGTAGGATTTTCTAGTAAACCTAGAGTTAGGAGTGCTAGAGAGGACATTAAGTACTGTCCGTGGGAAGTAAGGGAGTCAACTGACAACATACTGTAGGTCCGGGCCACCCACTAAGGGAAATAGGTCACTGATAATCTTTAGGGCCATCGGAGAGATAGTAAGCTTAACCATATATTACCAGTCTATGTAAATAAATGCCTTGAGATTGTGTAATCCTAGACGGCCATCGCGGCACTCTGAAATCTCCGGTCGTACTGTGACTCGCTGTCCACTGTTTATAGGTACTCCCTTGTCCACTGGAGCCCTTTCCTCCACGCCTCTCTGCTTCTCTAACTTGTACACTAGTCTGTTGTGGGGGTACTGTTTCGAAGGCTCCTTGGCAGTCTACAAATGTGCAGTCTGTCCTCGCTTCTCTGTCTTGTCTGATTTCGGCCGATCTGTCATAGAATTCTATCAGATTTGTGAGATAAAATTTACCATCCTTGAACCTGTACTGGTGTGTGCTACAAGTGTCGTGTCTTCGGATTCACTACTAGCCTCTCCCTTACAGTAGTCTCTATCACGACCGGGCCGCGGGGACGCTAAGCCCCGGAAGCACCTCAAGGTAACCTCAAGGTAATCACCTTGAATGGCATGCATGTTAGGGCCACTGACCTGTATATAGCTTGTATATTGGCAATATATTGGCGGTCTTGTCGAAGGCCTGGTCGAAGACCGGGCCGCGGGGACACTAAAGCCCCGAAATCATCTCAAGATAACCTCAAGATATTTGAGGTGTTTAGCAGCTCAGTGCAGATGAGTGTGTGTTTGATGTAGAGGCTGACCCCACCCTGTAGCCGGTGTTTCCTGTCACATCTGAAAAGATTGAACTCCGAGATCCATTTTTCACCATCATGGTAGTCCTTTGTGTGGGTTTCCGTTAGGGCTGCCAACACTGCATTTGGCCATCTGTGAAGTGCATTTTGTTAGCTTTGCGTGTTGTTATACCCTGGATGTTGGCCAATATAAATGATTTTACTGTGTTTGTGGCAGTTCTGGATAGTGGAGGTAGCGTCCCAAGCATGGTACACCACCCCCCCAGAAGTGGGGGGGGGGTCTTCCACCATTAGCATGTCATAATAAACGGGCGGTGGCAGTTGTGTATTGTGGCACCCCCACGGGGCCAGATTTGGCACTCCCAGCTCAGTTCACTCACAAGAGAGCGTAATCCGCTCTGATAGCTCCTGACCGCTATACAGACCTTTGTGCTACAGTGAAGTGCCGCGGACGGCACAAGTTTATGTTGTTAGTTGTGGGGCACGTGGGTATGTTGTGGGGCACGTGGGTATGTTGTGGGGCACGTGGGTGTGTTGTGGGGCACGTGGGTATGTTGTGGGGCACGTGGGTATGTTGTGGGGCACGTGGGTATGTTGTGGGGCACGTGGGTATGTTGTGGGGCACGTGGGTATGTTGTGGGGCACGTGGGTGTGTTGTGGGGCACGTGGGTATGTTGTGGGGCACGTGGGTGTGTTGTGGGGCACGTGGGTGTGTTGTGGGGCACGTGGGTGTGTTGTGGGGCACGTGGGTATGTTGTGGGGCACGTGGGTATGTTGTGGGGCACGTGGGTATGTTGTGGGGCACGTGGGTATGTTGTGGGGCACGTGGGTGTGTTGTGGGGCACGTGGGTGTGTTGTGGGGCACGTGGGTATGTTGTGGGGCACGTGGGTATGTTGTGGGGCACGTGGGTATGTTGTGGGGCACGTGGGTATGTTGTGGGGCACGTGGGTGTGTTGTGGGGCACGTGGGTGTGTTGTGGGGCACGTGGGTATGTTGTGGGGCACGTGGGTATGTTGTGGGGCACGTGGGTATGTTGTGGGGCACGTGGGTGTGTTGTGGGGCACGTGGGTATGTTGTGGGGCACGTGGGTATGTTGTGGGGCACGTGGGTGTGTTGTGGGGCACGTGGGTGTGTTGTGGGGCACGTGGGTGTGTTGTGGGGCACGTGGGTATGTTGTGGGGCACGTGGGTGTGTTGTGGGGCACGTGGGTATGTTGTGGGGCACGTGGGTGTGTTGTGGGGCACGTGGGTATGTTGTGGGGCACGTGGGTATGTTGTGGGGCACGTGGGTGTGTTGTGGGGCACGTGGGTGTGTTGTGGGGCACGTGGGTGTGTTGTGGGGCACGTGGGTGTGTTGTGGGGCACGTGGGTGTGTTGTGGGGCACGTGGGTGTGTTGTGGGGCACGTGGGTATGTTGTGGGGCACGTGGGTGTGTTGTGGGGCACGTGGATAAACACCTCCAAAATATACCTGATCAACCAGGCTGTGATTTGTACGTCAGGCTGCGAGCAGTCGCGTCCAACAGCCTCATTGACCAGTCCAGCAACCAGGAGGCCTGGTCGACAACCGGGCCGCGGGGACGGTAAGCCCCGGAAGCACCTCAAGGTAACCTCAAGGTAGGCCTTACTTGGTGTTAATATCTGAGGCTCTGGTAGGGAGGCCACTGTGGTTGCCTCCTCTCTAACATTTCTTGGGAAGCAGGAGCAGCAGACTCAGCAGCAGCAGGTAGCAGCAGCAGCAGACTCAGCAGCAGCAGGTAGCAGGAGCAGCAGACTCAGCAGCAGCAGGTAGCAGGAGCAGCAGCAGGTAGCAGGAGCAGCAGACTCAGCAGCAGCAGGTAGCAGGAACAGCAGACTCAGCAGCAGCAGGTAGCAGGAACCATAAAGCTAGCAACGTGAAGTAGCTTCTTGGGGGGAGGGGTTACAAGGACACGTAGGCAGAGCAGGAGGAGCAGCTGTAGCGCCAGTATAAGCGTTGACAGCAGCAGGAAGAGCAGCTTTGGCGCCAGTATAAGCGTTGACAGCAGCAGGAAGAGCAGCTTTGGCGCCAGTATAAGCGTTGACAGCAGCAGGAAGACCAGCTTTAGCGCCAGTATAAGCATTGACAGCAGCAGGAAGAGCAGCTTTGGCGCCAGTATAAGCATTGACAGCAGCAGGAAGAGCAGCTTTAGCGCCAGTATAAGCGCTGACAGCAGCAGGAAGAGCAGCTTTAGCGCCAGTATAAGCGTTGACAGCAGCAGGAAGAGCAGCTTTAGCGCCAGTATAAGCGTTGACAGCAGCAGGAAGAGCAGCTTTAGCGCCAGTATAAGCGCTGACAGCAGCAGGAAGAGCAGCTGTAGCGCCAGTATAAGCGCTGACAGCAGCAGCAGCAGGAGGAAGACCATGCAGGAGCAGCAGTCAGAAGGTAGGGCCACTCAGCTTTAGGTCGGGAGCTGGGGCCAGGCAGCTGCTCCTCCCACAGTCGCTGAGAAAAATGACATGTTGCAGGCCAGGGATTTGTGTGTGTGAAGGAGTGACTCATTTGGCTCCTCTCTCTGTGTGTACACTCTTGTTCTCCCTCTTGTTCTTCTTTGTGGCCACACCAGCTGTCTCACCCTTGTTCTTTGTGGCCACGTCAGCTGTTCCTCCCCCTGTTCTTTGTGGCCACACCAGCTGTCTCACCCTTGTTCTTTGTGGCCACGTCAGCTGTTCCTCCCCCTGTTCTTTGTGGCCACGTCAGCTGTTCCTCCCCCTGTTCTTTGTGGCCACGTCAGCTGTCTCACCCCTTGTTCCTTGTGGCCACGTCAGCTGTTCCTCCCCCTGTTCTTTGTGGCCACGTCAGCTGCTCCTCCCCCTGTTCTTTGTGGCCACGTCAGCTGTCTCACCCCTTGTTCCTTGTGGCCACGTCAGCTGTTCCTCCCCATGTTCTTTGTGGCCACGTCAGCTGTCTCACCCCTTGTTCCTTGTGGCCACGTCAGCTGTTCCTCCCCCTGTTCTTTGTGGCCACGTCAGCTGTTCCTCCCCCTGTTCTTTGTGGCCACATCAGCTGTTCCTCCCCCTGTTCTTTGTGGCCACATCAGCTGTTCCTCCCCCTGTTCTTTGTGGCCACATCAGCTGTTCCTCCCTCTGTTCTTTGTGGCCACGTCAGCTGTTCCTCCCCCTGTTCTTTGTGGCCACGTCAGCTGTCTCACTCCTTGTTCATTGTGGCTTCGTCAGCTGTCTCACTCCTTGTTCATTGTGGCTACGTCAGCTGTCTCACTCCTTGTTCATTGTGGCTACGTCAGCTGTTCCTCCCTCTGTTCTTTGTGGCCACGTCAGCTGTTCCTCCCCCTGTTCCTTGTGGCCACGTCAGCTGTTCCTCCCCCTGTTCTTTGTGGCCACGTCAGCTGTTCCTCCCCCTGTTCCTTGTGGCCACATCAGCTGTTCCTCCCCCTGTTCTTTGTGGCCACGTCAGCTGTTCCTCTCCTTGTTGTTTGTGGCCACGTCAGCTGTTCCTCCCCCTGTTCTTTGTGGCCACGTCAGCTGCTCCTCCCCCTGTTCTTTGTGGCCACGTCAGCTGTCTCACCCCTTGTTCCTTGTGGCCACGTCAGCTGTTCCTCCCCCTGTTCTTTGTGGCCACGTCAGCTGTCTCACCCCTTGTTCCTTGTGGCCACGTCAGCTGTTCCTCCCCCTGTTCTTTGTGGCCACGTCAGCTGCTCCTCCCCCTGTTCTTTGTGGCCACGTCAGCTGTCTCACCCCTTGTTCCTTGTGGCCACGTCAGCTGTTCCTCCCCCTGTTCTTTGTGGCCACATCAGCTGTTCCTCCCTCTGTTCTTTGTGGCCACGTCAGCTGTTCCTCCCCCTGTTCTTTGTGGCCACGTCAGCTGTCTCACTCCTTGTTCATTGTGGCTACGTCAGCTGTCTCACTCCTTGTTCATTGTGGCTACGTCAGCTGTCTCACTCCTTGTTCATTGTGGCTACGTCAGCTGTTCCTCCCTCTGTTCTTTGTGGCCACGTCAGCTGTTCCTCCCCCTGTTCCTTGTGGCCACGTCAGCTGTTCCTCCCCCTGTTCTTTGTGGCCACGTCAGCTGTTCCTCCCCCTGTTCTTTGTGGCCACGTCAGCTGTTCCTCCCCCTGTTCTTTGTGGCCACGTCAGCTGTTCCTCTCCTTGTTGTTTGTGGCCACGTCAGCTGTTCCTCCCCCTGTTCTTTGTGGCCACGTCAGCTGTTCCTCTCCTTGTTGTTTGTGGCCACGTCAGCTGTTCCTCCCCCTGTTCTTTGTGGCCACGTCAGCTGTTCTTCCCCCTGTTCTTTGTGGCCACGTCAGCTGTTCCTCTCCTTGTTGTTTGTGGCCACGTCAGCTGTTCCTCCCCCTGTTCTTTGTGGCCACGTCAGCTGTTCCTCCCCCTGTTCTTTGTGGCCACGTCAGCTGTTCCTCTCCTTGTTGTTTGTGGCCACGTCAGCTGTTCCTCCCCCTGTTCTTTGTGGCCACGTCAGCTGTTCCTCCACCTGTTCTTTGTGGCCACGTCAGCTGTTCCTCCCCCTGTTCTTTGTGGCCACGTCAGCTGTTCCTCTCCTTGTTGTTTGTGGCCACATCAGCTGTTCCTTCCTTGTTACTTGTGGCCACATCAGCTGTTCCTCCCTTGTTACTTGTGGCCACATCAGTTCTCTCTCCTTGTTCTCTGTGGCATATTAAGACACGTCGTCGTTCATGTACAGGTCGTCCGGGAAGAACATGCTGTATTAACGCGGGTATTTTTCTAACCTGTACTCACCTAATTGTGATGGACACTTTGTGCTTGGCCTTAATGAGCGTGTATGGTGCATGGGAGGCGTGTATGGTACATGGGAGGCGTGTATTGTGCATGGGAGGCGTGTATGGTACATGGGAGGCGTGTATGGTACATGGGAGGCGTGTATGGTACATGGGAGGCGTGTATGGTACATGGGAGGCGTGTATGGTGCATGGGAGGCGTGTATGGTACATGGGAGGCGTGTATGGTACATGGGAGGCGTGTATGGTACATGGGAGGCGTGTATGGTGCATGGGAGGCGTGTATGGTACATGGGAGGCGTGTGTGGTGCATGGGAGGCGTGTATGGTGCATGGGAGGCGTGTATGGTGCATGGGAGGCGTGTATGGTGCATGGGAGGCGTGTATGGTGCATGGGAGGCGTGTATGGTGCATGAGAGGCGTGTATGGTGCATGGGAGGCGTGTATGGTGCATGGGAGGCGTGTATGGTACATGGGAGGCGTGTATGGTACATGGGAGGCGTGTATGGTGCATGGGAGGCGTGTGTGGTGCATGGGAGGCGTGTATGGTGCATGGGAGGCGTGTATGGTGCATGGGAGGCGTGTATGGTGCATGGGAGGCGTGTATGGTGTATGAGAGGCTTGTATGGTGCATGGAAGGCGTGTATGGTGTATGGGAGGCGTGTATGGTGCATGGGAGGCGTGTATGGTGTCTGAGAGGCTTGTATGGTGCATGGGAGGCGTGTATGGTGCATGGGAGGCGTGTATGGTGCATGGAAGGCGTGTATGGTGCATGGGAGGCGTGTATGGTGCATGGGAGGCGTGTATGGTGCATGGAAGGCGTGTATGGTGCATGGGAGGCGTGTATGGTGCATGGGAGGCGTGTATGGTGCATGGGAGGCGTGTATGGTACATGGGAGGCGTGTATGGTGCATGGGAGGCGTGTATGGTGCATGGGAGGCGTGTACGGTGCATGGGAGGCGTGTATGGTGCATGGGAGGCGTGTATGGTGCATGGGAGGCGTGTATGGTGCATGGGAGGCGTGTATGGTGCATGGGAGGCGTGTATGGTGTATGAGAGGCGTGTATGGTGCATGGGAGGCGTGTATGGTGCATGGGAGGCGTGTATGGTACATGGGAGGCGTGTATGGTGCATGAGAGGCGTGTATGGTGCATGGGAGGCGTGTATGGTGCATGGGAGGCGTGTATGGTGCATGGAAGGCGTGTATGGTGCATGGAAGGCGTGTATGGTGCATGGGAGGCGTGTATGGTGTATGGGAGGCGTGTATGGTGTATGAGAGGCGTGTATGGTGCATGGGAGGCGTGTATGGTGCATGGGAGGCGTGTATGGTGCATGGGAGGCGTGTATGGTGTATGAGAGGCGTGTATGGTGCATGGGAGGCGTGTATGGTGCATGGGAGGCGTGTATGGTGCATGGGAGGCGTGTATGGTACATGGGAGGCGTGTATGGTGCATGGGAGGCGTGTATGGTGCATGAGAGGCGTGTATGGTGCATGAGAGGCGTGTATGGTGCATGAGAGGCGTGTATGGTGCATGAGAGGCGTGTATGGGACATGGGAGGCGTGTATGGTGTATGAGAGGCGTGTATGGTGCATGAGAGGCGTGTATGGTGCATGGGAGGCGTGTATGAGACATGGGAGGCGTGTATGGTGTATGAGAGGCGTGTATGGTGCATGGGAGGCGTGTATGGTGTATGAGAGGCGTGTATGGTGCATGAGAGGCGTGTATGGTGCATGAGAGGCGTGTATGGTGCATGAGAGGCGTGTATGGTGTATGAGAGGCGTGTATGGTGCATGAGAGGCGTGTATGGTGCATGAGAGGCGTGTATGGTGCATGAGAGGCGTGTATGGTGCATGAGAGGCGTGTCTAGCCAGGGTTCATGAGCGTGTTTACGCGGAGCATTAAGATGTAGGGAGGTGCGGGTGTGGCGGTAATCAATAGTGGGCCGGGGAGTGTCGCCCGGCCCGGCCCGGCCTCCCGCCCATTGTACACACACTCTCACGCTCGCATAGATTGATCTGGAAGTTTGTGGCCCCGTCCGTTTGTGGTGGCGTCTGGCACACGTGTTCGTCTGTGGAGGCGTCTGGTACACGTGTTCGTCTGTGGAGGCGTCTGGTACACGTGTTCGTCTGTGGAGGCGTCTGGTACACGTGTTCGTCTGTGGAGGCGTCTGGTACACGTGTTCGTCTGTGGAGGCGTCTGGTACACGTGTTCGTCTGTGGAGGCGTCTGGTACACGTGTTGGTCTGTGGTGGCGTCTGGTTAATGATACACGTGTTCGTCTGTGGTGGCGTCTGGTTAATGATACACGTGTTCGTCTGTGGTGGCGTCTGGTACACGTGTTCGTCTGTGGTGGCGTCTGGTACACGTGTTCGTCTGTGGAGGCGTCTGGTACACGTGTTCGTCTGTGGAGGCGTCTGGTACACGTGTTCGTCTGTGGAGGCGTCTGGTACACGTGTTGGTCTGTGGAGGCGTCTGGTTACTGGTACATGTGTTGGTCTGTGGAGGCGTCTGGTACACGTGTTCGTCTGTGGAGGCGTCTGGTACACGTGTTGGTCTGTGGAGGCGTCTGGTACACGTGTTCGTCTGTGGAGGCGTCTGGTACACGTGTTCGTCTGTGGAGGCGTCTGGTACACGTGTTGGTCTGTGGAGGCGTCTGGTACACGTGTTGGTCTGTGGAGGCGTCTGGTACACGTGTTGGTCTGTGGAGGCGTCTGGTTACTGGTACATGTGTTGGTCTGTGGTGGCGTCTGGTTAATGGTACAGTAGATGTCTGTGGTGGCGTCTTTCTGCCAGGGGAGTCAAGTAGAGGTAGCCAGAAACAGACGTACCACCAGTCAATCCTGAATGTTGGTACGTCTGTGTGTGTTTCCGCTTGTGAGTGTGTGTATTGGGAGTCTTCGCCAAGAAGTTCTTGCAGGGTCGAGCATCAGCTCCAAAGTCCCTCCTTTGGATCGCCATTAGTTGTTCTGGATGGTAGACTGCCAGTATAGGATGTAGATCATGTGAGAACATTATTAAGGGGGCATAACTGAGGATATTAAAAAAAATTCAATTTTAATCAAACTTTTTTGACTAGTTGTATATGTAAAGGACTGCAACTGGCCCTAGTTTCAGTATCGCAGATTAAATAGAAAGGGATATATATATATATATATATATATATATATATATATATATATATATATATATATATATATATATATATATATATATATATATATATATATATATATATATATATATATATATATATATATATTTCAATGATTTTTCAACATTTTCAAAATTATTCTACTACCACAGGTTTCAAATGAAATCATTTTTATGACACTGATCTATCACATTAGCATATAATAAAGGATTTTACTTAAAAGGATTATCCAAAATATGTTTAGTTTTACTAATAGAAATATTCAATGTCCCCCAAAAATTTATGCAAAAATATTGTTTCTAAATATTTATAAAATCAATAAATGAACTTAGGAATAAATACCTAATTAGGTATTTATTTAGGAATAATACCTAAATAGCTAATACCTAACTCAATTGTAGAGACGTAAGCTCTACATATAAGGTGTAAGTATATAGGGGTACCACCTCTGGTGCAATTGTAGGGACCCATATCCTCGAAGAAGAAAACAAAGAGCATTCAGGGAAGACCTTTTGGATTCTCACTGAACACTTTAATCTTTTCTTCTCCTACCAATAATAAATGACAAAGTAGAGTCACTTATATGAAGAAAATGATTTACTTGCAAAAAAAAAATGAGGTCAAAGATTGTCATCTGTGGCTGAGGTTGACATCAACCAATTTCCTCCAAAATTGGCACCCTTACAGATAGGCTTACGTGCAGTCAGGTGTACAAGTTTCATGCAAATCGCCTGATAAAAAAAATGTGATTTTTTTAATTCAATTTTTTTTGGATAAAACTAATTATTAAAATTCTTTATTATATTCTATTGTAATATCTGAGAGTCATAAACATGGTTGACACTTGTGTTTGATGTTAATTATTGAACATTTTGGAAAATTTTTGACACATAATGAAATATTTTTCCTCCCTTCCTATTTACGCTACGATGCTGAGACTTGGACCAGTTGAAGCCCTCTTCATATACAACCAGTCAAAAAAGTTTGATTGAAATTGAACCAGTTTTCATTTATTGCATATTTTGAGGTTATCCCCCCCCCCCCCTTCAAAGCAGGACGGGGGATCGAACCAGTGTTCCGAGGAGCCCCAGACGTGCGCCTTTACCTATGCACCACGATGTGCTAAGTCGCGCTGGGCCTACCCAGGATGCTGACTCGACCCCGGTCCTGCTCCAAGGATTTGGTTATATCACATTCAGTACTAATCAGTACTAATCAGTACTAATCAGTACTAATCAGTAATAATCAGTACTAATCAGTAATAATCAGTGTCAGTAATAATCTCTTGTCTGTGAGTTTTACTTTTTGGATTTTTATTATTTTTCTGAATTCAATTAATTCTCGTTGTCGGAGACAGGAAGTCTGTAATTAGGCTTATCTAACCCCCCCCCCGTTCCCTACTAGGACAGCTACTGGCCTTCCCCAGGATGCAGCCACGACTATCTAACTCCCTGGGTCCCGGCTATTGATTGGTGAACAGAGGCATCAGGTGTATGATCCCCCCCGCCCCCCCCCCCACTACTAACTTTCCCCAGGATATGCACCTCAAAACAGAGATAGTTGATGTCTTCCTAAAGTAGGCATCAGATGAAAGGAAATGTTCTCAAGCGTTTCTACCTGGGCCGGGAGGTGAACCCGGGGCCGCCGAGTGTGAGTCGAGGTGTTTGTACTCATTACCAAGTGCCGGGGCTCAGTATTGTCCTTCGCACAAGACAAGTACACAGGTGTCACCGCTCTTCACGGTCACTTGATCATTAACAGTGGGTGACGTACAGTGCTGACCGTCACCAAGAGTCCCCTGGTCGATGACCGGGCCGTGGGGACGCTAAGCCCCGGAACAACTCCAAGGTAAGGTGACAGACAGACAGACACGGATCACCAGCACCAGCTAATTACCCAGCGGACCAATTGAGCGAGTAAGTCAATAACTGACTGATTAATGAGATTTAAGTGTGTCTTAAAGAGCTACAAAACTTTCATCAATAACTGTGTTTGCGGCACTTTGTCAAGGCTCCTCACTTTTTAACTTTGGAACTAATTTATGCAATAAAAAAAATAATGAAAGCGTATAAGACGAGTTCAAACAAAACCATAAAGATGGGAAGGGAGAGGGAGGTATTTTGAGCATGGTGGAAGGGGGGGGAGGGGCTAGATAGAGAGAGGGAAGGGAGGAGGGAGGGTTAATGGCAGTGGAGGGGGGGCTAAATAGAGGGAGGGAAGGTAGGAGGGAGGGTTAATGGCAGTGGGGGGGGGGGGCTAGATAGAGGGAGGGAGCGTAGGAGGGAGGGTTAATGGCAGTGGGGGGGGGGTTAGATAGAGGGAGGGAACGTAGGAGGGAGGGTTAATGGCAGTGGGGGGGGGAGGGGCGCTATAGAGGGAGGGAAGGTAGGAGGGAGGGTTAATGGCAGTGGGGGGGGCTAGATAGAGGGAGGGAAGGTAGGAGGGAGGGTTAATGGCAGTGGGGGGGGGGAGGGGCGCTATAGAGGGAGGGAAGGTAGGAGGGAGGGTTAATGGCAGTGGGGGGGGCTAGATAGAGGGAGGGAAGGTAGGAGGGAGGGTTAATGGCAGTGGGGGGGGGGAGGGGCGCTATAGAGGGAGGGAAGGTAGGAGGGAGGGTTAATGGCAGTGTTGGGGGGGGGGGGGAGTGGGGGGGCCGTTGGGAGAGGAACTGGCTTGAGGTATTTTTTTATTCGTCTTGAAAGGATGAATTTTTCATTCAGATTCTTCTTATTTGTCCTTCTTTTTTGTGAATGATGTCGAGGGTTTGGGTGGAGGTCTCTGTGGTATTGTGCGTCGGGTGTGTGGGCCTATTGTGGGGCGGGGGGGTGTGTGGAGCAGCTGTGGGGCGGGGGGTGTGGAGCAGCTGAGGGGCGGGGGGTGTGGAGCAGCTGAGGGGCGGGGGGTGTGGAGCAGCTGAGGGGCTGGGGCGGGGGGTGTGGAGCAGATGTGGGGCTGGGGCGCGGGTGTGGAGCAGCTGTGGGGCTGGGGCGGGGGGGGGGGTGGAGCAGATGTGGGGCTGGGGCGGGGGTGTGGAGCAGCTGTGGGGCTGGAGCGGGGGGGGTGGAGCAGATGTGGGGCTGGGGCGGGGGTGTGGAGCAGCTGTGGGGCTGGGGCGGGGGGTGTGGAGCAGATGTGGGGCTGGGGCGGGGGTGTGGAGCAGCTGTGGGGCTGGGGCGGGGGGGGTGGAGCAGATGTGGGGCTGGGGCGGGGGTGTGGAGCAGCTGTGGGGCTGGGGCGGGGGGGGGGGGTGGAGCAGATGTGGGGCTGGGGCGGGGGTGTGGAGCAGATGTGGGGCTGAGGCGGGGAGGTGTGGAGCAGCTGTGGGGCTGGAGCGGGGGGCGGGGGGTGTGGAGCAGCTGTGGGGCTGGGGCGGGGGGTATGGAGCAGATGTGGGGCTGGGGCGGGGGTGTGGAGCAGCTGTGGGGCTGGGGCGGGGGGGGGGGTGGAGCAGATGTGGGGCTGGGGCGGGGGTGTGGAGCAGATGTGGGGCTGAGGCGGGGAGGTGTGGAGCAGCTGTGGGGCTGGAGCGGGGGGCGGGGGGTGTGGAGCAGCTGTGGGGCTGGGGCGGGGGGTGTGGAGCAGCTGTGGGGCTGGGGCGGGGGGTGTGGAGCAGCTGTGGGGCTGGGGCGGGGGGTGTGGAGCAGCTGTGGGGCTGGGGCGGGGGGTGTGGAGCAGCTGTGGGGCTGGGGCGGGGGGTGTGGAGCAGCTGTGGGGCTGGGGCGGGGGGTGTGGAGCAGATGTGGGGCTGGGGCGGGGGGTGTGGAGCAGCTGTGGGGCTGGGGCGGGGGGTGTGGAGCAGCTGTGGGGCTGGGGCGGGGGTGTGGAGGCAGCTGTGGGGCTGGGGCGGGGGGGTGTGGAGCAGCTGTGGGGCTGGGGCGGGGGGTGTGGAGCAGCTGTGGGGCTGGGGCGGGGGGTGTGGAGCAGATGTTCCTCCCCCACCAAAGAGCCGAAGCCGAAACTCAACCCTCGCAAGCACAATTAGGTGAGTACGTTCCCTGTACTCAGTGGAAAACCCAGAGTTCGATCCCCAGATCTCAGAAACTTAGCCGTGTTTCGCCTAGTACTTCTATTCACCTAGCAATAGATATGGTAAGGTAATTATCAGGAGAAAGCACTAAGGCAGTACAACTCTATAGCACTTGTAAGGAATATGAGGATAAGGATTTGGGATAGGAGAGAGGAAAGGAATGGTGCCTAACCATTTGGACGATCGGGGATTGAACTCCGCCCTGCAGCGAAACCGTTACTTACCGACCAGTCCATAGCAGTAAATAAGTGCCTTGGAGTGAGATAGCTGTTGTGGGTAGCATCCTGGGGATGTGGGTGTGAGATATGCTCTAGGTATGCTCCAGCAGAGAGAAAATATATATATATATATATATAATATGCGAACAAGCCTGAATGGTCCCCAGGACTATATGCGAATGAAAACTCACACCCCAGAAGTGACTCGAACCCATACTCCCAGAAGCAACGCAACTGGTAACTACAGGGCGCCTTAATCCGCTTGACCATCACGGCCGTCAAAAGGAAGTGATAGCCGAGGCTATTTGAGCCACTTCCCCGACCATTCAGGCTTGTTCGCATTTGTGTTCCTCACGTGTGCCCCAAAGAATGAGGTGATTTGGTGAAATGCTATGCCCAAGATTACCATCCGAGTTGCCGTCGGGGAAGTGGCTCAAATAGCCTCGGCTATCACTTCCTTTTGACGGCCGTGATGGTCAAGCGGATTAAGGCGCCCTGTAGTTACCAGTTGCGTTGCTTCTGGGAGTATGGGTTCGAGTCACTTCTGGGGTGTGAGTTTTCATTCATATATAATATATATGATAAAGAAAGTATGTCGGAAGGGGAGGGAATTATCGGGGGAAAGCGCCAAGCCATTACGACTATATAGCACTTGGAAGGGGTCAGGATTTGGATTAAGGATGGGACGGAAGGATGGAATGGTGCCCAACCACTTGGACGGTCGAGGATTGACCGCCGACCTGAATGAAGCCAAACCGTCACTTATACCGTCCTGCCCATGAATTTGGACACACGCACTAGGGGACACAGGTGGAAACTTAGTACCCAAATGAGCCACAGAGATATTAGAATTCTTTTTTCAGTGTCAGAGTAGTTAACAGATGGAATGCATTAGGAAGTGATGTGGTGGAGGCTGACTCCATACACAGTTTCTAATGTAGATATGATAGAGCCCAGTAGGCTCAGGAATCTGTAAAGCAGTTGAGAGGCGAGACCAAAGAGCCAGAGCTCAACCCTTGTAAGCACAACTAGGTGAACAGACGTGAGCACACACAAACAAACACAAACACACCCCTGGTAGTTATGTGGGGGGGGGGGGGCTGGTAGCCTGGTGGATAGCGCGCAGGACTCGTATTTCTGTGGCGTGGGTTCGATTCCCGCACCAGGCAGAAACAAATGGGCAAAGTTTCTTTCACCCTGAATGCGCCTGTTACTTAGCAGTAAATAGGTACCTGGGAGTTAGTTAGCTGTCACGGGCTGCTTCCTGGGGTGTGTGTGTGTGGTGTGAAATAAAAAGTAGTTAGTAAACAGTTGATTGACAGTTGAGAGGCGGGCCGAAAGAGCAAAGCTCAACCCCCGCAAACACAACTAGGTGAACACACACACACACACACACACACACACACACACACACACACACACACACACACACACACACACACACACACACACACACATACACACACACACACACACACACACACACACACAGGGCCTCGTAGCCTGGTGGATAGCGCGCAGGACTCGTAATTCTGTGGCGCGGGTTCGATTCCCGCACGAGGCAGAAACAAATGGGCAAAGTTTCTCTCACCCTAAGTGCCCCTGTTACCTAGCAGTAAATAGGTACCTGGGAGTTAGTCAGCTGTCACGGGCTGCTTCCTAGGGTGTGTGGGTGTGTGGTGTGGGAAAAAAAAAAAAAAAAAAAAATGTAGTTAGTAAACAGTTGACTGACAGTTGAGAGGCGGGCCGAAAGAGCAAAGCTCAACCCCCGCAAAAACACAACTAGTAAACACAACTAGTAAACACACACACACACACACACACACACACACACACACACACACACACACACACACACACACACACACACACACACACACACACACACACACACACACACACACACACACACTGGTAACACATCTGGAGAGAAGGGACTTCGTGACAAATCGCCAACATGGATTCAGGGAGGGTAAATCTTGCCTTACAGGCTTGATAGAATTCTACGATCAGGTGACACAGATTAAGCAAGAAAGAGAGGGCTGGGCGGACTGCATTTTCTTGGATTGTCGGAAAGCCTTTGACACAGTACCGCATAAGAGGCTGGTACATAAGCTGGAGAGACAGGCAGGTGTAGCTGGTAAGGTGCTCCAGTGGATAAGGGAGTATCTAAGCAATAGGAAGCAGAGAGTTACGGTGAGGGGTGAGACCTCCGATTGGCGTGAAGTCACCAGTGGAGTCCCACAGGGCTCTGTACTCGGTCCTATCTTGTTTCTGATATATGTAAATGATCTCCCGGAGGGTATCGATTCATTTCTCTCAATGTTTGCGGACGATGCTAAAATTATGAGAAGGATTAAAACAGAAGAGGACTGTTTGAGGCTTCAAGAAGACCTAGACAAGCTGAAGGAATGGTCGAACAAATGGTTGTTAGAGTTTAACCCAACCAAATGTAATGTAATGAAGATAGGTGTAGGGAGCAGGAGGCCAGATACAAGGTATCATCTGGGAGAGGAAATTCTTCAGGAGTCAGAGAAGGAAAAAGACTTGGGGGTTGATATCACGCCAGACCTGTCTCCTGCAGCACATATCAAGCGGATAACATCAGCGGCATATGCCAGGCTGGCCAACATACGAACGGCATTCAGAAACTTGTGTAAAGAATCATTCAGAACTTTGTATACCACATATGTCAGGCCAATCCTGGAGTATGCAGCCCCAGCATGGAGTCCATATCTAGTCAAGGATAAGACTAAACTGGAAAAGGTTCAAAGGTTTGCCACCAGACTAGTACCCGAGCTGAGAGGTATGAGCTACGAGGAGAGACTACGGGAATTAAACCTCACTTCGCTGGAAGACAGAAGAGTTAGGGGGGACATGATCACCACATTCAAGATTCTGAAGGGGATTGATAGGGTAGACTGATAGGGTGGATTGTCAGGTATCCTTTGGATAAGCACCTCCAAAGGATACCTGATCAACCAGGCTGTGACTCATACGTCAGGCTGCGAGCAGCCGCGTCTAACAGCCTGGTTGATCAGTCCAGCAACCAGGAGGCCTGGTCGACGACCGGGCCGCGGGGACACTAAGCCCCGGAAGCACCTCAAGGTAGCCTCAAGGTAGGTAGACAAAGACAGTGTATTTAACACAAGGGGAACACGCACAAGGGGACACAGGTGGAAACTGAGTGCCCAAATGAGCCACAGAGATATTAGAAAGAACTTTTTTAGTGTCAGAGTGGTTGACAAATGGAATGCATTAGGGGGTGATGTGGTGGAGGCTGACTCCATACACAGTTTCAAGTGTAGATATGACAGAGCCCGATAGGCTCAGGAATCTGTACACCTGTTGATTGACGGTTGAGAGGCGGGACCAAAGAGCCAGAGCTCAACCCCCGCAAACACAACTAGGTGAGTACAACTAGGTGAGTACACACACACACACACACACACACACACACATACACATACACACACACACACACACACACACATACACACACACACACACACACACATACACACACACACACACACACACACACACACACACACACACACACACACACACACACACACACACACACACACACACACACACACACATACATACACACACACACACATACACACACACACACACACACACACACACACACACACACACACACACACACACACACACACACACACACACACACACACACACACACACACACCATAAATCCTGCTGTACCAGGGCTGCGTGTCGTGTGGCACTCGTACCGGAAATCCGTTTACACTTAAGCCCAGGACCCGGGGTGACTTATCTCCTCAACTTGCTCCGGTTGGCCGGGCAAGTTTGTTCACCCAGGAATCACGTCTTGCCCGCCACGAATTGCAGGTTTTGGTGATCCAGGCTAACCGCGCGGACGTCCGCGACGCCTGCCTGCCATCCCGGCGATAGAGGGCGCGGACTGTCGGACCCTTCGGGGTTTAGGTCCGTCGGCCACCACACCAGCGACGTTGCTCGCTGGTGTGGTGGGCCACCCACCTAAACCCTCGCTCTTGTGCGAGGTCTCATATGCCTGCTGTGTGTGTTTTCAGGGCGATAAAACGGTGCCTACGATATCGTGACCAACTGTAGTAGTACCCAGGGAATTGTGCTTTACTAGTGGCTTTACAAGATTGTAAATACTGTGCCATGTATTCTCTCTAACCCAATGTACCTTCTTGTATATAAATAAATAAATAAATAAATAAATAAATAAATAAATAAATAAAAAACTGTAGTAGTACCCCAGGGGTTATCTTGAGGTTATCTTGAGATGATTTTGGGGCTTTTAGTGTCCCCGCGGCCCGGTCCTCGACCAGGCCTCCACCCCCAGGAAGCAGCCCGTGATAGCTGACTAACACCCAGGTACCTATTTTACTGCTAGGTAACAGGGGCATAGGGTGAAAGAAACTCTGCCCATTGTTTCTCACCGGCGCCTGGGATCGAACCCAGGACCACAGGATCACAAGTCCCGCGTGCTGTCCGCTCGGCCGACCGGCTCCCTATTGTGAGTAACTGTAGCAGTAACCCAGGGGTCCAGGGGTTGTTCAATATTCTCCCAGCAAGTATAAGAAATAATGCAGGAACAAAAGTGGACGTCAAGAAAAAATGTGTTTCCTGCAAGAAGCGGCAGACCAACCGGGTTGTTGTGGATGTGAGAGCATGTGCAGGCGATGAGTCACAATAACGTGGCTAAAGTATGATGACCAGACCACACACTAGAATGTGAAGGGACGACGACGTTTCGGTCCGTCCAGGACCATTCTCAAGTCGATTGTCAAACTGTAGTATTGTGACCAACTTGTATTCACAATCGACTTGAGAATGGTCCAGGACGGACCGAAACATCGTCGTCCCTTCACATTCTAGTGTGTGGTCTGGTCATCATAAGAGCCTGTGTTCCACTGCCAGCAACAGCCTGTTAGGTCAAGTTACCCCAGTCAAGCCTGGTCCAGACCGGGCTTGGGGAGTATAACTTCCAGAACCCACTCCAGGTACAGTCCAGGTACAGCTTGTAAATTGTATCCGGTCCGTGCACCGTGTTAGGAACACCCATCAACCCGGCCTCTCACCTAATGCCTCGCCTTTTTGGCGGAAGTTACCAATCCGTTAAAAATGCGACGTGTTTGTACAAAATAACGCAACATAATATTGAAGTTTTCAATACATCGGCCTCGGTAGGTGGCTTATTTAGTATGATAGTTTTGGGTAAGCAAAACAGTTGCATTTTTACAGAGTGGCAAATGCAAAGACTGCAAGACGGTCCTAACCGTGCCACCTTTCCCTTCACTACTGTCTGCTCCACACAATTAGTGCACCGTTATGTTATAATATGGTAATAAAAGGCAGGCTATTAAGCTCGCTCTTGTAAGTTGGACCAAGCTCTCACAAGTCAAGCCTGGCCTCGGGGCGGGCTTGGGGAATAGAACCCCTAGAACCACATCAAGCAGGTAAGGATGATGGTAAGGTCGCTGGGCGTCGCTTGGTGAGACGATGTTTTGGCGGGAGTGTCGAGGGCAGCCGTGATGATATGGCCACCAGCCAGCCAGCCAGCAGGTGGAGAGAGTACCGACCAGCCCAGGTCAGGGGGGGACTGGTCGCCTTAACACCCTCGGTACTGGGCGCATGGCGCACCGCACCACAACGGCCATCATTACTGTGTTTTCATTGTATGTCCCGTGTTGGCGTTTACGGTGATGGGGAGGGGTCAAGGGGTCTCTCACTGCTGGGGTGTCAATGGGTGGTCCCCCGCCATAAGAACATAAGAATAAAGGTAACTGCAGAAGGCCTATTGGCCCATACGATGCAGCTCCTATTTATAACACGCTCAAGTTGTTGGATATCTGTTTAATTCAGTTTTCTCTTTCCGCAGGTAAGCAGGAGCTGAGGGTCGCGAATTCTGTATCAGTAAAAGTGGTAAGGTGAACGTATCTGTGTATGTGTACTTGCATACTTATGCTTGCCTCGAGTTGAACTCCAGCTCATGGACTCCTATCTTTCCATCGGCTGCTGTGGTTGAGCTCTCTGATACCTAATATTGAATCTATGTATGGGTTCAGTGTCCATTGTGTTTATTGCTGGAGTGTTCCACTGTCACTCATTGGCGTGTCTCCCTGGCCCGTTCTCGTCGTATGGTGACCTGCCCTTGACCATCTTCTATTACGTGATCACATTTCATAATAAACTACTTGTTTGTGATAAAGTGCAGAGGTCATTACTCTGACCAATGACAATCTTTGTCACACAATGACAATCTTTGTCACACAATGACAATCTTTGTCACACAATGACAATCTTTGTCACACAATGACAATCTTTGTCACACAATGATAATCTTTGTCACACAATGACAATCTTTGTCACACAATGACAATCTTTGTCACACAATGACAATCTTTGTCACACAATGATAATCTTTGTCACACAATGACAATCTTTGTCACACAATGATAATCTTTGTCACACAATGACAATCTTTGTCACACAATGACACTCTTTGTCACACAATGACAATCTTTGTCACACAATGACAATCTTTGTCACACAATGACAATCTTTGTCACACAATGACAATCTTTGTCACACAATGACAATCTTTGTCACACAATGACAATCTTTGTCACACAATGACAATCTTTGTCACACAATGACAATCTTTGTCACACAATGACAATCTTTGTCACACAATGATAATCTTTGTCACACAATGACAATCTTTGTCACACAATGACAATCTTTGTCACACAATGACAATCTTTGTCACACAATGATAATCTTTGTCACACAATGACAATCTTTGTCACACAATGATAATCTTTGTCACACAATGACAATCTTTGTCACACAATGACAATCTTTGTCACACAATGACAATCTTTGTCACACAATGATAATCTTTGTCACACAATGACAATCTTTGTCACACAATGACACTCTTTGTCACACAATGACAATCTTTGTCACACAATGACAATCTTTGTCACACAATGACAATCTTTGTCACACTGACAATCTTTATCACACAATGACAATCTTTGTCACACAATGACAATCTTTGTCACACAATGATAATCTTTGTCACACAATGACAATCTTTGTCACACAATGACACTCTTTGTCACACAATGACAATCTTTGTCACACAATGACAATCTTTGTCACACAACGCCTTGAAACTGCTGGTGGGTTTGGCATCCACAGTTTCTCACTTAAATTGTTCCAACCGTGTGTGTGTGTGGGGGAGGGGGCGGTCTATCATTCATTCACCCAGGCTGTCTGTCTGTCTCTCTGTACACGAAGGGAGTTTTTTCTGTCTGTCTGTCAGTGTGTCTGTACATGTAGGCGAATATGGTGGCGGACTCGGCGATGATTAATGTGGCGAGTATGGTGGCCTGGCCGGCGCCTTTACTGGGGGTAGGTCGTTAGTGTTCATAGATGTCACCGAGTAATTAGCCTGGGTCATAAAACTGTTCACAGCAGCAAGTAATGTTGGGGGGGGGGAGGGCAGTGTGACTGGCTCCTTGTTACTCCTGCACCCTCCTCAGGCTACACTTACACTCGTTGCTCTTGTGGTAAGTAGCAGAACCTACAGTCAGTAGCAGCAGACTTCCTGCTTGATCCAGGCTAAGTCAGGATCCAGGTGTAGTCAGTAGCAGCAGACTTCCTGCTGTTACTGACTACACTCAAATTATTATGTCTTTCTCACCTGCTATCCAGGTTTATCCCCGTGACCAATTAGACTGTTTTGGCTGGCAGTTAGTGGTGTAGATTGATCGGTGATGGAGACATTTACCTCATTATTTCTCTTGAAGAAAATTTGGGTGAGTTCTTCCTCTGATAAAAATCCTAGTGTCACCTGCAAAAAGAAAGGGAGCCGGTCGGCCGAGCGGACAACACGCTGGACTTGTGATCCTGTGGTCCCGGGTTCGATCCCGGGCGCCGGCGAGAAACAATGGGCAGAGTTTCTTTCACCCTATGCCCCTGTTACCTAGCAGTAAAATAGGAACCTGGGTGTTAGTCAGCTGTCACGGGCTGCTTCCAGGGGGTGGAGGCCTGGTCTAGGACCGGGCCGCGGGGACACTAAAGCCCCGAAATCATCTCAAGATAACCTCAAGATCTGAAGAATGATATTATAGTGTATAGTGTGTGTGTGTCCTTGTATGACACGAGAGAACACCTGAGCAAGCAGTGTCCTGAAGGACTGAGCTTTAGGTTATCTTGAGATGATTTCGGGGCTTTAGTGTCCCCGCGGCCCGGTCCTCGACCAGGCCTCCACCCACAGGAAGCAGCCCGTGACAGCTGACTAACACCCAGGTACCTATTTTACTGCTAGGTAACAGGGGCATAGGGTGAAAGAAACTCTGCCCATTGTTTCTCGCCGGCGCCTGGGATCGAACCCAGGACCACAGGATCACAAGTCCAGCGTGCTGTCCGCTCGGCCGACCGGCTCCCGACTGAGCTTTTCACCGTGGATGGTCCGGGTTTGATCCTCTTGATTATTACTCCTATGGTTCTGTTAGGAAATTACAGACCCATTTTCCTACTTTCCCAGTAATTCCTTTCGTGTGCAATTTCCAACCCATCCTTCTGAAATGATAGTACTAATTGTAACTATTTGGGCGAAAGTAGCAATATGTTGTGATGGACCTTCAAAAAATTTACTTTTTTGTACTCTTAATTTGATAGAGTCCGGAAAAATTAAAGTTTAAACCAAACTTAAATATTCTTAGGCCTAGAATAACAAAGATAGCCTAAGATAGCGTATACTTGGCCAACGATTGCTAAGAGAACTTTGATTAGGTTAGATTCTATATTTACATTGCGGCTAAAACAAAAAAAGTTGCTCATTTGGCCAAATTCAATCATGCAAAACGTCCACTTTTTGATGGTCTATCGCTACATACGGGGTTTCTTCCTATTGGGGAGTGTTGTACATGCTGCTATGGCGGTGTGTCCACTCACAGGATGAGTGGCGCTGCCCAATACTGTCACTATGGCGGTGTGTCCACTCACAGGATGAGTGGCGCTGCCCAATACTGTCACTATGGCGGTGTGTCCACTCACAGGATGAGTGGCGCTGCCCAATACTGTCACTATGGCGGTGTGTCCACTCACAGGATGAGTGGCGCTGCCCAATACTGTCACTATGGCGGTGTGTCCACTCACAGGATGAGTGGCGCTGCCCAATACTGTCACTATGGCGGTGTGTCCACTCACAGGATGAGTGGCGCTGCCCAATACTGTCACTATGGCGGTGTGTCCACTCACAGGATGAGTGGCGCTGCCCAATACTGTCACTATGGCGGTGTGTCCACTCACAGGATGAGTGGCGCTGCCCAATAAACTCGCCCCTCGGGGCAACATTTAAAATTTAAAATACTGGTACTTTCCACCAACTACTGTAAATACTTTCATTTTAAGAGGATGGCCAGGCAGTTTGTGTGCACAGACACCGTGGTCACACTTGTCGGAAGCTTCCACCAGCTCTTTGTATCCTTCAGTGGTGTTTAGACGGTCGGGGATTGAACGCCGACCTGCATGACGCGAGACCGTCGCTCTACCCTTCCAGCCGAGGCAGGAGCGTCCTGATCTGAACCCCATGTCCAGGGGCCAGATTCACGAAAGCACTTACGCAAGCACTTACGAACCTGTGCATCTTTTCTCAATCTTTGGCGGCTTTGTTTACAATTATTAAACAGTTAATGAGCTCCGAAGCACCAGGAGGCTGTTTATAACAATAACAACAGCTGATTGGCAAGTTTTCATGCTTGTAAACTGTTTAATAAATGTAACCAAAGCCGCCAAAGATTGAGGAAAGATGTACACGTTCGTAAGTGCTTTCGTAAATCTGGCCCCAGGCTAGTGTAGACGATGTGGCTATATGTTCCGTGATCTTACTTTTTAGCGTTCATTCAAAGTTGCTTTTTTATAGTGTGGTGTTAGTGCTGTCGACCTGTAATTTTTGGCTTCGGCTTTACTACCTCCTTTGTGGAGTGGCGCGATCTCCGCTGTTTTGTGTCAGGGATAACACCAGATTGTAGTTGTTTTTGACTGGTAGTTTTTGGTGAATATAGAGCTAAAGTTAACTGGGCCGGGTGCACAGTTCATGGGGCAGGCTGTCCCTGGCTATTGAACACAAGTTTACTAGGTACAGCTCTACTGAACCTGCCAGGGTGAACCTTCTGACCAGGTACAGCTCTACTGAACCTGCCAGGGTGAACCATCTGACCAGGTACAGCTCTACTGAACCTGCCAGGGTGAACCATCTGACCAGGTACAGCTCTACTGAACTTGTCAGGGTGAACCATCTGACCAGGTACAGCTCTACTGAACCTGCCAGGGTGAACCTTCTGACCAGGTACAGCTCTACTGAACCTGCCAGGGTGAACCATCTGACCAGGTACAGCTCTACTGAACCTGCCAGGGTGAACCATCTGACCAGGTACAGCTCTACTGAACCTGCCAGGGTGAACCATCTGACCAGGTACAGCTCTACTGAACCTGCCAGGGTGAACCATCTGACCAGGTACAGCTCTACTGAACTTGTCAGGGTGAACCATCTGACCAGGTACAGCTCTACTGAACCTGTCAGGGTGAACCATCTGACCAGGTACAGCTCTACTGAACCTGTCAGGGTGAACCATCTGACCAGGTACAGCTCTACTGAACCTGCCAGGGTGAACCATCTGACCAGGTACAGCTCTACTGAACCTGCCAGGGTGAACCATCTGACCAGGTACAGCTCTACTGAACCTGCCAGGGTGAACCATCTGACCAGGCACAGCTCTACTGAACCCCACGTCAGCCAGGCCACCTAGAGCCCTAATATAACACCGGCAGACGGACAGCTCTATCTGTCTCAAGTCATTGACAACTTGAAGTGGATGAGTGCACTTGAGTGCAACTTGAGGAGTACTTTACAAGTTGGTGGATGTCAGTGTGGGCCAGGAATCAGGCGGCGTGAACGCTGCCCACATACCTAGCTTATTTCAGGTTATTGGTTCAGGAATGACTTAGTATGCAGTCAAGATACGTACCCGGCTCAAGTTGGGTGTGGTGGTGTTGGTGGTGTTGGTGTGGTGGTGTTGGTGTGGTGGTGGTGTTGGTGGAGGCGATGTTGGTGTGGTGGTGTTGGTGTGGTGGTGGTGGTGTGGTGTGGTGGTGTGGTGGTGGTGTGGTGTTGGTGAGGTGGTGTGGTGGTGGTGGAGGTGGTGGTGTGGTGGTGGAGGTGGTGGTGTGGTGGTGCTGGTGTGGTGGAGGTGGTGGTGTGGTGGTGCTGGTGTGGTGGTGGTGGTGGTGCAGTGTTGGTATGGTGGTGGTACTGGTGCAGTGTTGGTGTGGTGGTGGTGCTGGTGCAGTGTTGGTGTGGTGGAGGTGGTGTTGGTGCAGTGTTGGTGTGGTGGTGGTGGTGTTGGTGTGATGGTGGTGCAGTGTTGGTGTGGTGGTGGTGGTGTTGGTGCAGTGTTGGTGTGGTGGTGGTGGTGTTGGTGTGATGGTGGTGCAGTGTTGGTGTGGTGGTGGTGTTGGTGTGGTGGTGGTGCTGGTGCAGTGTTGGAGTGGTGGTGTTGGTGTAGTGTTGGTGCAGTGTTGGTGTGGTGGTGGTGGTGAGTAGTAGGGTTGGCGCCACACAGACGATATTTTTTTTCAGGGAAAATATCGTCTGTGTGGCGCCAGGGTTTTCAGGTAAATTTAGAATATCGTCTGTGCGCCCCAAGGGTTTCAGGTAAATTTAGAATATCGTCTGTGCGCCCCAAGGGTTTCAGGTAAATTTAGAATATCGTCTGTGCGCCCCAAGGGTTTCAGGTCAAATATCGTCTGTGCGCCCCAAGGGTTTCAGGTAAATTTAGAATATCGTCTGTGCGCCCCAAGGGTTTCAGGTCAAATATCCCCTGTGCGCCCCAAGGGTTTCAGGTGAATTTGGGGAGTCACAGATTTGGAATTAGGGAATTCTTATGAGGAAAAATAATGTCATACGAGTTTTGTTAAAGTTCTTATGAGAAAAATAATTTCCGAGACATAGAAGTTTGTTAAGGCCTTATGGGAGAAATTCAAATAACGTATGTAGCACTTTAGGGCTTCCAGGAGAACTCTACGGACATATTTTACATGTTTTCAACTTACAAAATCGTCTATGTAAGCCTTAGTTATTCATATAAATTTAGAAAATCACCTGTGTAAGTCATTGTTTTCAGGGTTTCGTACATCACACCCCCCTCCCTCCCCCCCTTACCTCGCAATCTGTCGCCTCACCTGTGTTTACTTTACGCCCGGTCAGCCAGACCTCTTATCTTATGTTATCTTCTCATAATATCTGGACCGTCCCTCCTCTCTCTCTCTCTCTCCTTTCATTCAGTTCAACTATTTTCCAACATCGTATGTTTGCTCCTTTTCATTAAGCAAGTCAGTATGTTTGCTCCTTTTCATTAAGCAAGTCAGTTTTACACAAATAAATCATGTTAGTAAGCAAGTTCTAGCTCACGTTCCCCACCTTAGTCCCCTGTCGTATAATGAATACTATCATTCCAATCCCTCTAAAATTTAAAAATAATCATATTTCAAATGTAGTTCAATACAGTAATTTAGTTACCAAGCTCCAGCTCTTGTCCTCCGCCTTAGCTCTCTCTCGTATCTTCGTTAGTATCAGTCCAATTTCCCTGAAATTTCTACCCTCTGTATTTCAGACATAGTTTAGTAAATGCAAACAATTATCAAACTCTAGCTCTTGTCCCCAGCTTAGTTCATTTGTACAAAATCATTAGTAACAGTCCAAATTCCCTGAGATTTTTAGCCTCTGTATTTCAGACACCATAAATAAGATCAAAACAGTTACCAAGCTCCAGCTCTTGTCCCCCACCCTCTTCCACCCTCAAGTCTTCGTTAATAACAGTCCAATTTCCCTGAAATTTCTACCCTCTGTATTTCAGACACCGTAAATAAAATCAAGTCAGTTATCGAGCTCCAGCTCTCGTCCCCGCCTTAGTTCTCCTTCGTATCTTTGTAAATAACCCATCAATTTCCCTAAAATTAAAAGCAGACATACTTCAAAGTTAGTAAATAAAATCAAGTCAGTTATCGAGCTCCAGCTCTCGTCCCCCACCCTCTTCCACCCTCAAGTCTTTGTAAATAAACCATCAATTTCCCTGAAATTTTTTACCCTCTGTATTTCAGACATAGTAAATATGAAGTAAACAATTATAAAACTCTAGCTCTTGTCCTCTGTCCAAGCTCACTTTTGTAAATTCATTATTATCAGTCCAAATCACCCAACTACATTTTCAGACGTAGTAAATAAGATCAAGTCAGTTACCGAGCTCCAGCTCTTGTCCCCCTGTATTTGCATATTTTCTCTATATTCAGCTGTGTTCTTCACTTTTTGTCCGTGTTTTCTGTGTTCATTCCATGTTCTACAAATGTTCACAGTCCCATTCAGTTCATATTTTCACAAGTATCTCCATTTTTTATGTAATCTTTCTCTTAGTCTCATTATGTTCTCTACAAATTCTAGTCATATTTTCTATGTTTTCATATTCATCACATGTTCTCTTTACAACTTTTATACTCAATATTCATGCTAACTTCCATATTTTGTGTTCTTTGTCAATATTCATGTTCCTCTACAAGTTCATGTTCCTCACAAGATCACTTCGTTTTTCACCTTCACTTACATGTTTTCTACATTCTTTTGTCATATTCTCCATGTTCTTCACAAGTCCATTGTTCATTCTTTGTAATCCCTATTCTCCTTATCATGTTTTCATGTTCTCTGTAAGTTCATATTCCCAGCATGTTCACTGTATTCATCAACTTTTCTTACATGTGTTCTTTGCCATGTTCCCCATATGTTCTCTGGGTTTTTTCCCTTACATGTTATTTAACGTTCCTTAACTAAAAAAATCTTTCGCCAATCAACCAAAAACATAGTCACTTTCGTCATTTCTCAACTAAACCTATTATCCAGTCAACTAAAAATAGTCAGAAATAGCCTCGTTCAACACTGTTCTTAACTAAAACAACCTTTCTCTTAGCTGAAAATTGTCAAAGGAAACTTCTTTCAGCACTTTCTTAACAGCCGCTATGTTTCATCAAGAAAAAATTGTTAAAGGAAACTTTCCAAAACTGTTCATAACTAGCTTTTATCCATCGTCAATCAACTAAATAATAACTTTCATCATTTCTTAACTAAACTTATTCCCCAGTCATCAGAAAATAGCAGTGTTCTTCATGTTTCATTGTCATTTCATAACTAAAATTATCCATCAATCAACAGAAAAAGTCATGTTCATCATGTTTTGTCTTTTTCCTTAACTAAAGTATTCATCAGTCAACTAAAAATAGTTACTTCATCATGTTTCCTTGTCATTTCTTAACTAAAATATCACTTCTCTCATCTGAAAATAGTCATGTGTAGTCTCTTTCCAACACTGTTCTTAACTAAAACAGCCTTTCGCTTAGCTAAAAATTGTCAAAGGAATCTTTTCAGCACTGTTCATAACTAACTTTATCCATCGTCAAGTCAGAAAATATAGTCAAAGATATCTATCATCGTCGTTCTTAACTGACATTTATACTTTGTGGAGCACTAAAATAGTCAAATGTAACTTTTTCAACACTTTCGTAACTAAAATTATATGTCGTCAAGTAAGAAAAATAGTCAAAGGTGCTCTCCGTTACACCAAAGTTACTCTTCGAGAAATCAAAGACACTCTTCAATACATCAAGGACTTACTCAAAGACACCAAAGTTACACTCTAAGACATCCTTCGAGACATCAAAGACTTCCTTAAGACTTCAATGGGACTCTTCCATTCATCAAAAACATTCTCTAAGCCCTCAAAGTTATTCTCAGAACAATCAAAAGTTATTCCAAGACAACAAAAGTCATTCTCAGAGCTATCAAAATTATTCTCGGAGTCATCAAAAGGTATTCTCTAACTTACTTTTGGTCATTAAAGTTAATTTCTATGTTATAAAAGTTTGTCTCAGAGACATCTAAAGTTAATCTTAGAGTTATCAAATGTAATCTCTAACTCTCTTTGTTCATCAAAGTTGATCTCAGAGTTAACAAAGGTAATCTCTAACTCACTCTCGTTCATCAAAGTTGTTTCAAAGACATCAAAGTTATTCAAAGAGCTAACAAAAGTTATTCTCAGAGTCACCTTCGTTCTTCATAGAAACTTTCCAAAACATCTTTATTCATCAAAGTTATTCTCAGAGGCATAAAAGTCATTCTCAGAGCTATCAAACTTGTTCTCAAAGTCATCAAACTTATTCACAGAGTCATCAAAGTTAATCTAAGACATCATTTTTCATCAAAGATATTCTCTCTAAACCATCAATGTTCTTCTCTAAGACATAAAAGTTATTCTCAGAGTTACCTTCGTTCATCAGAGAAACTTTCCAAAACATCTTCGTTCATCAAACTTGTTTCAAAGTCATCAAATGTTAATCTAAGACATCTTCTTTCATCAAAGTTATTTTCAGAGACATCTAAAGTTATTCTCAGAGATATCAAACTTGTTCTCAGAGTCATCAAATGTTATTCTCGAAGTCATCAAAGTTATTTTCAGACACATCTAAAGTTAATTTCTATGTTATAAAGTTATTCTCAGAGACATCTAAAGTTAATCTTGGTCATCAAAGTTGTTCTCTAAACATCAATGTTGTTCTCCAAGACATCAAAGATGTTCTCAAAATCATAAAAGTTATTCCCAGAGCTATCAAAGTTAATCTCAGAGTTATCCAAAGATATTCTCATGTCCACAAAAGTTATTCCAAGAGACGTCAAAGTTGTTTCAAAGACATCAAAGTTAATCTCAGTGTTATCCAAAGACATTCTCAGAGACATCTAAAGTTATTCTCTAAGACATCAAAGTTGTTCTAAGAGTTATCAAAAGTTATTCTCAGTCATGATATGTTATTCTCTAACTCACTTCCATTCATCAAAGACATTCTCTAAGTCCTGAAAGTTATTCTCTAAGACAACAAAGTCTTTCTCAGAGCTACCAAAGATGTTCTCTAAATCATAAAAGTTAATCTTAACTCACCTTCGTTCATTAGAGAAACTTTCCAATCCATATTCGTTGACCAGAGTTATTCTCAGAGTCATCAAAGCGATCTCTAATTCATCTTCGTTCTCCAAAGTTGTTCTCTAAGGCACCTTCATTCATCAAAGAAACTCTCCTTCTTCCATCATGTTATTCTTTAAGACATCTTCAGTCATAAAATTTTCTCTCCAAAATGTAACTAGTTCAGCTTTTCATACCAAACCTGCATTCTGTTAAAACATATTTTCTTAGTTGCTTTACCCTAAAACTGTTCTCTGAACTACACTGTTCAAACCTACGTAACCTATCCTCTCCACCCAATGTTACTTAGTTAACGTAACGTTCCTAAACCTAGCTTTACCTATCCTAACATACCTTACCTTACCTTCCCTATCTTACCTAACTTTACCTATCCTAACATAACTTACCTTACCTTCCCTAACTTAACCTAACTTTACCTATCCTAACTTAACTTGCCTTTCATAACCTATCTTTACCTATCCTAACATAACTTACCTTACCTTCCCTATCTTACCTAACTTTACCTATCCTAACTTAACTTGCCTTTCATAACCTATCTTTACCTATCCTAACTTAACTTGTCTAACTTATTCTGCTTAACATAACTTACCTTACCTTCCCTATCTTACCTAACTTTACCTATATTACCTTACCATACTTTACCTATCTTACCTAACTTTACCTATGTTACCTTACCTTACCTACCTTTCCTAACATACCTATCTTACCTAACTTTACCTATCTTACCTAACTTTACCTATCTTACCTAACTTTACCTATGTTACCTTACCTTACCTACCTTACCTAACTTTACCTATCTTACCTAACTTAACTTTCATAACCTAACTTTACCTATCCTAACATAACTTACCTTACCTTCCCTATCTTACCTAACTTTACCTATCCTATCCTAACCTAACTTGTCTTACCTAACTTAATATTACTTTTCCAAACTGATGTATCCTAACTTATCTAGTCCAACCAGACATGCTCTAACTTACATAAGTATTCCTTCTTGTCTTTTGTGTTTCGTCAATCATTGTCTCATATTCATTTACTCATTTCATTAGTTAATTTCTCAAATGGTCACTTATGCATTTCAAGTGCTATTTGTTAGAGATTGGATATTTAAGCATTTCAAAGAATTTTTGTTATATATGATCATTTACTCATTTCAAGGGATAATTTCTCAAATGGACGTTTTTGCATTTCAAGTGTTATTTGTTTAAGATTGGGTATTTAACCATTTCAAAGGTTTTTCTTATATATGGGAACTTACTCGTTTCAAGGGTCAATTTCTCAAATGGTCATTTTTGCAGATCAAGGGTTATTTGTTAAAGTTCATCAAGTTGCCCATAAGTTGTATTTATTATGTTTGATATCATATGTTCTTATTCCCCAACCCCTTAACCTAACCTCTTGTAATCTTAGTGTATTTAGTAGGTTCTATTTTATGTTTTTATTTCCCCAACCCTTTAACCTAACCTTTCAGATGTAGTTTATTGTGTTTTTGACATATTTGTTGAATATATTATCCTTTTCCTAACCTTTCAGATGTAGCTTTGTTTCTCCTTTTTGTATATTTTTACCCAAACCATCTTTCCTTCTTTACTTTGATTCTCCTACTTCTAACCCTCCTTTTCTATCTCTCTCCCTTATTCTCTCTCTCCCTCATTTGCTCAAATGCTCTCTTGTTTCTCAAATTCAAGTCTTATTGTTCCCATTCTCACACCCTCACTCTCATTCACTTAGTTTTTCTTTTTCTCAAATTCAAGTCTTAGTGCTCCCATGCCCACACTCTCTCTCATTCTCTCTTCTTTGGTCCCATTTTCTTCCGCCCCCTCTCTCTTACTCCTTGCTCTTCTTTCATGCTCTCAATCCCTTGAGCTCTTGTTTCTCAATTTCAAGTCTTAGTAGATCTGATTCTTTACTATTGTAATTTTATTATTACTATGATAAAGAATGAACTTATATGTGAAAACAAAGTAAAGAAGGAAAGATGGTTTGGGTAAAAATATACAAAAAGGAGAAACAAAGCTACATCTGAAAGGTTAGGAAAAGGATAATATATTCAACAAATATGTCAAAAACACAATAAACTACATCTGAAAGGTTAGGTTAAAGGGTTGGGGAAATAAAAACATAAAATAGAACCTACTAAATACACTAAGATTACAAGAGGTTAGGTTAAGGGGTTGGGGAATAAGAACATATGATATCAAACATAATAAATACAACTTATGGGCAACTTGATGAACTTTAACAAATAACCCTTGATCTGCAAAAATGACCATTTGAGAAATTGACCCTTGAAACGAGTAAGTTCCCATATATAAGAAAAACCTTTGAAATGGTTAAATACCCAATCTTAAACAAATAACACTTGAAATGCAAAAACGTCCATTTGAGAAATTATCCCTTGAAATGAGTAAATGACCATATATAACAAAAATTCTTTGAAATGCTTAAATATCCAATCTCTAACAAATAGCACTTGAAATGCATAAGTGACCATTTGAGAAATTAACTAATGAAATGAGTAAATGAATATGAGACAATGATTGACGAAACACAAAAGACAAGAAGGAATACTTATGTAAGTTAGAGCATGTCTGGTTGGACTAGATAAGTTAGGATACATCAGTTTGGAAAAGTAATATTAAGTTAGGTAAGACAAGTTAGGTTAGGATAGGATAGGTAAAGTTAGGTAAGATAGGGAAGGTAAGGTAAGTTATGTTAGGATAGGTAAAGTTAGGTTATGAAAGTTAAGTTAGGTAAGATAGGTAAAGTTAGGTAAGGTAGGTAAGGTAAGGTAACATAGGTAAAGTTAGGTAAGATAGGTAAAGTTAGGTAAGATAGGTAAAGTTAGGTAAGATAGGTATGTTAGGAAAGGTAGGTAAGGTAAGGTAACATAGGTAAAGTTAGGTAAGATAGGTAAAGTATGGTAAGGTAATATAGGTAAAGTTAGGTAAGATAGGGAAGGTAAGGTAAGTTATGTTAAGCAGAATAAGTTAGACAAGTTAAGTTAGGATAGGTAAAGATAGGTTATGAAAGGCAAGTTAAGTTAGGATAGGTAAAGTTAGGTAAGATAGGGAAGGTAAGGTAAGTTATGTTAGGATAGGTAAAGATAGGTTATGAAAGGCAAGTTAAGTTAGGATAGGTAAAGTTAGGTTAAGTTAGGGAAGGTAAGGTAAGTTATGTTAGGATAGGTAAAGTTAGGTAAGATAGGGAAGGTAAGGTAAGGTATGTTAGGATAGGTAAAGCTAGGTTTAGGAACGTTACGTTAACTAAGTAACATTGGGTGGAGAGGATAGGTTACGTAGGTTTGAACAGTGTAGTTCAGAGAACAGTTTTAGGGTAAAGCAACTAAGAAAATATGTTTTAACAGAATGCAGGTTTGGTATGAAAAGCTGAACTAGTTACATTTTGGAGAGAAAATTTTATGACTGAAGATGTCTTAAAGAATAACATGATGGAAGAAGGAGAGTTTCTTTGATGAATGAAGGTGCCTTAGAGAACAACTTTGGAGAACGAAGATGAATTAGAGATCGCTTTGATGACTCTGAGAATAACTCTGGTCAACGAATATGGATTGGAAAGTTTCTCTAATGAACGAAGGTGAGTTAAGATTAACTTTTATGATTTAGAGAACATCTTTGGTAGCTCTGAGAAAGACTTTGTTGTCTTAGAGAATAACTTTCAGGACTTAGAGAATGTCTTTGATGAATGGAAGTGAGTTAGAGAATAACATATCATGACTGAGAATAACTTTTGATAACTCTTAGAACAACTTTGATGTCTTAGAGAATAACTTTAGATGTCTCTGAGAATGTCTTTGGATAACACTGAGATTAACTTTGATGTCTTTGAAACAACTTTGACGTCTCTTGGAATAACTTTTGTGGACATGAGAATATCTTTGGATAACTCTGAGATTAACTTTGATAGCTCTGGGAATAACTTTTATGATTTTGAGAACATCTTTGATGTCTTGGAGAACAACATTGATGTTTAGAGAACAACTTTGATGACCAAGATTAACTTTAGATGTCTCTGAGAATAACTTTATAACATAGAAATTAACTTTAGATGTGTCTGAAAATAACTTTGATGACTTCGAGAATAACATTTGATGACTCTGAGAACAAGTTTGATATCTCTGAGAATAACTTTAGATGTCTCTGAAAATAACTTTGATGAAAGAAGATGTCTTAGATTAACATTTGATGACTTTGAAACAAGTTTGATGAACGAAGATGTTTTGGAAAGTTTCTCTGATGAACGAAGGTAACTCTGAGAATAACTTTTATGTCTTAGAGAAGAACATTGATGGTTTAGAGAGAATATCTTTGATGAAAAATGATGTCTTAGATTAACTTTGATGACTCTGTGAATAAGTTTGATGACTTTGAGAACAAGTTTGATAGCTCTGAGAATGACTTTTATGCCTCTGAGAATAACTTTGATGAATAAAGATGTTTTGGAAAGTTTCTATGAAGAACGAAGGTGACTCTGAGAATAACTTTTGTTAGCTCTTTGAATAACTTTGATGTCTTTGAAACAACTTTGATGAACGAGAGTGAGTTAGAGATTACCTTTGTTAACTCTGAGATCAACTTTGATGAACAAAGAGAGTTAGAGATTACATTTGATAACTCTAAGATTAACTTTAGATGTCTCTGAGACAAACTTTTATAACATAGAAATTAACTTTAATGACCAAAAGTAAGTTAGAGAATACCTTTTGATGACTCCGAGAATAATTTTGATAGCTCTGAGAATGACTTTTGTTGTCTTGGAATAACTTTTGATTGTTCTGAGAATAACTTTGAGGGCTTAGAGAATGTTTTTGATGAATGGAAGAGTCCCATTGAAGTCTTAAGGAAGTCTTTGATGTCTCGAAGGATGTCTTAGAGTGTAACTTTGGTGTCTTTGAGTAAGTCCTTGATGTATTGAAGAGTGTCTTTGATTTCTCGAAGAGTAACTTTGGTGTAACGGAGAGCACCTTTGACTATTTTTCTTACTTGACGACATATAATTTTAGTTACGAAAGTGTTGAAAAAGTTACATTTGACTATTTTAGTGCTCCACAAAGTATAAATGTCAGTTAAGAACGACGATGATAGATATCTTTGACTATATTTTCTGACTTGACGATGGATAAAGTTAGTTATGAACAGTGCTGAAAAGATTCCTTTGACAATTTTTAGCTAAGCGAAAGGCTGTTTTAGTTAAGAACAGTGTTGGAAAGAGACTACACATGACTATTTTCAGATGAGAGAAGTGATATTTTAGTTAAGAAATGACAAGGAAACATGATGAAGTAACTATTTTTAGTTGACTGATGAATACTTTAGTTAAGGAAAAAGACAAAACATGATGAACATGACTTTTTCTGTTGATTGATGGATAATTTTAGTTATGAAATGACAATGAAACATGAAGAACACTGCTATTTTCTGATGACTGGGGAATAAGTTTAGTTAAGAAATGATGAAAGTTATTATTTAGTTGATTGACGATGGATAAAAGCTAGTTATGAACAGTTTTGGAAAGTTTCCTTTAACAATTTTTTCTTGATGAAACATAGCGGCTGTTAAGAAAGTGCTGAAAGAAGTTTCCTTTGACAATTTTCAGCTAAGAGAAAGGTTGTTTTAGTTAAGAACAGTGTTGAACGAGGCTATTTCTGACTATTTTTAGTTGACTGGATAATAGGTTTAGTTGAGAAATGACGAAAGTGACTATGTTTTTGGTTGATTGGCGAAAGATTTTTTTAGTTAAGGAACGTTAAATAACATGTAAGGGAAAAAACCCAGAGAACATATGGGGAACATGGCAAAGAACACATGTAAGAAAAGTTGATGAATACAGTGAACATGCTGGGAATATGAACTTACAGAGAACATGAAAACATGATAAGGAGAATAGGGATTACAAAGAATGAACAATGGACTTGTGAAGAACATGGAGAATATGACAAAAGAATGTAGAAAACATGTAAGTGAAGGTGAAAAACGAAGTGATCTTGTGAGGAACATGAACTTGTAGAGGAACATGAATATTGACAAAGAACACAAAATATGGAAGTTAGCATGAATATTGAGTATAAAAGTTGTAAAGAGAACATGTGATGAATATGAAAACATAGAAAATATGACTAGAATTTGTAGAGAACATAATGAGACTAAGAGAAAGATTACATAAAAAATGGAGATACTTGTGAAAATATGAACTGAATGGGACTGTGAACATTTGTAGAACATGGAATGAACACAGAAAACACGGACAAAAAGTGAAGAACACAGCTGAATATAGAGAAAATATGCAAATACAGGGGGACAAGAGCTGGAGCTCGGTAACTGACTTGATCTTATTTACTACGTCTGAAAATGTAGTTGGGTGATTTGGACTGATAATAATGAATTTACAAAAGTGAGCTTGGACAGAGGACAAGAGCTAGAGTTTTATAATTGTTTACTTCATATTTACTATGTCTGAAATACAGAGGGTAAAAAATTTCAGGGAAATTGATGGTTTATTTACAAAGACTTGAGGGTGGAAGAGGGTGGGGGACGAGAGCTGGAGCTCGATAACTGACTTGATTTTATTTACTAACTTTGAAGTATGTCTGCTTTTAATTTTAGGGAAATTGATGGGTTATTTACAAAGATACGAAGGAGAACTAAGGCGGGGACGAGAGCTGGAGCTCGATAACTGACTTGATTTTATTTACGGTGTCTGAAATACAGAGGGTAGAAATTTCAGGGAAATTGGACTGTTATTAACGAAGACTTGAGGGTGGAAGAGGGTGGGGGACAAGAGCTGGAGCTTGGTAACTGTTTTGATCTTATTTATGGTGTCTGAAATACAGAGGCTAAAAATCTCAGGGAATTTGGACTGTTACTAATGATTTTGTACAAATGAACTAAGCTGGGGACAAGAGCTAGAGTTTGATAATTGTTTGCATTTACTAAACTATGTCTGAAATACAGAGGGTAGAAATTTCAGGGAAATTGGACTGATACTAACGAAGATACGAGAGAGAGCTAAGGCGGAGGACAAGAGCTGGAGCTTGGTAACTAAATTACTGTATTGAACTACATTTGAAATATGATTATTTTTAAATTTTAGAGGGATTGGAATGATAGTATTCATTATACGACAGGGGACTAAGGTGGGGAACGTGAGCTAGAACTTGCTTACTAACATGATTTATTTGTGTAAAACTGACTTGCTTAATGAAAAGGAGCAAACATACTGACTTGCTTAATGAAAAGGAGCAAACATACGATGTTGGAAAATAGTTGAACTGAATGAAAGGAGAGAGAGAGAGAGAGGAGGGACGGTCCAGATATTATGAGAAGATAACATAAGATAAGAGGTCTGGCTGACCGGGCGTAAAGTAAACACAGGTGAGGCGACAGATTGCGAGGTAAGGGGGGGAGGGAGGGGGGTGTGATGTACGAAACCCTGAAAACAATGACTTACACAGGTGATTTTCTAAATTTATATGAATAACTAAGGCTTACATAGACGATTTTGTAAGTTGAAAACATGTAAAATATGTCCGTAGAGTTCTCCTGGAAGCCCTAAAGTGCTACATACGTTATTTGAATTTCTCCCATAAGGCCTTAACAAACTTCTATGTCTCGGAAATTATTTTTCTCATAAGAACTTTAACAAAACTCGTATGACATTATTTTTCCTCATAAGAATTCCCTAATTCCAAATCTGTGACTCCCCAAATTCACCTGAAACCCTTGGGGCGCACAGGGGATATTTGACCTGAAACCCTTGGGGCGCACAGACGATATTCTAAATTTACCTGAAACCCTTGGGGCGCACAGACGATATTTGACCTGAAACCCTTGGGGCGCACAGACGATATTCTAAATTTACCTGAAACCCTTGGGGCGCACAGACGATATTCTAAATTTACCTGAAACCCTTGGGGCGCACAGACGATATTCTAAATTTACCTGAAACCCTTGGGGCGCACAGACGATATTCTAAATTTACCTGAAAACCCTGGCGCCACACAGACGATATTTTCCCTGAAAAAAAATATCGTCTGTGTGGCGCCAACCCTACTACTGTGGTGTTGGTGTGATGGTGGTGCAGTGTTGGTGTGGTGGTGGTGCTGGTGCAGTGTTGGAGTGGTGGTGTTGGTGTGGTGTTGGTGCAGTGTTGGTGTGGTGGTGGTGGTGTTGGTGTGATGGTGGTGCAGTGTTGGTGTGGTGGTGGTGTTGGTGTGGTGGTGGTGCTGGTGCAGTGTTGGAGTGGTGGTGTTGGTGTGGTGTTGGTGCAGTGTTGGTGTGGTGGTGGTGGTGTTGGTGTGATGGTGGTGCAGTGTTGGTGTGGTGGTGGTGTTGGTGTGGTGGTGGTGCTGGTGCAGTGTTGGAGTGGTGGTGTTGGTGTGGTGTTGGTGCAGTGTTGGTGTGGTGGTGGTGGTGTTGGTGTGATGGTGGTGCAGTGTTGGTGTGGTGGTGGTGTTGGTGTGGTGGTGGTGCTGGTGCAGTGTTGGAGTGGTGGTGTTGGTGTGGTGTTGGTGCAGTGTTGGTGTGGTGGTGGTGTTGGTGTGGTGGTGGTGCTGGTGCAGTGTTGGAGTGGTGGTGTTGGTGTGGTGTTGGTGCAGTGTTGGTGTGGTGGTGGTGGTGTTGGTGTGGTGGTGTTGGTGTGGTGTTGGTGCAGTGTTGGTGTGGTGGTGGTGGTGTTGGTGTGGTGGTGTTGGTGTGTTGGTGTTGGTGCAGTGGAGGAAGTGTGTGATATTGTTGGTGAATAGTGGTGTATGGTATATTCATGTATACTCCAGAGTGACGCAGCTGCCTGCCTGTGGGTCTGAGAGTGACGCAGCTGCCCGCCTGTGGGTCTGAGAGTGGTGCAGCTGCCTGTCTGCGGGTGTGAGAGTGGTGCAGCTGCCTGTCTGTGGGTCTGAGAGTGGTGCAGCTGCCTGCCTGTGGGTCTGAGAGTGGTGCAGCTGCCTGTCTGCGGGTGTGAGAGTGGTGCAGCTGCCTGTCTGCGGGTGTGAGAGTGGTGCAGCTGCCTGTCTGCGGGTGTGAGAGTGGTGCAGCTGCCTGTCTGCGGGTCTGAGAGTGGTGCAGCTGCCTGTCTGCGGGTGTGAGAGTGGTGCAGCTGCCTGCCTGTGGGTCTGAGAGTGGTGCAGCTGCCTGTCTGCGGGTGTGAGAGTGGTGCAGCTGCCTGTCTGTGGGTCTGAGAGTGGTGCAGCTGCCTGTCTGCGGGTGTGAGAGTGGTGCAGCTGCCTGTCTGCGGGTGTGAGAGTGGTGCAGCTGCCTGTCTGCGGGTGTGAGAGTGGTGCAGCTGCCTGCCTGTGGGTCTGAGAGTGGTGCAGCTGCCTGTCTGCGGGTGTGAGAGTGGTGCAGCTGCCTGCCTGTGGGTGTGAGAGTGGTGCAGCTGCCTGTCTGCGGGTGTGAGAGTGGTGCAGCTGCCTGTCTGCGGGTGTGAGAGTGGTGCAGCTGCCTGTCTGCGGGTGTGAGAGTGGTGCAGCTGCCTGTCTGCGGGTGTGAGAGTGGTGCAGCTGCCTGTCTGCGGGTCTGAGAGTGGTGCAGCTGCCTGTCTGCGGGTGTGAGAGTGGTGCAGCTGCCTGTCTGCGGGTGTGAGAGTGGTGCAGCTGCCTGTCTGCGGGTGTGAGAGTGGTGCAGCTGCCTGTCTGCGGGTGTGAGAGTGGTGCAGCTGCCTGTCTGCGGGTGTGAGAGTGGTGCAGCTGCCTGTCTGCGGGTCTGAGAGTGGTGCAGCTGCCTGTCTGCGGGTCTGAGAGTGGTGCAGCTGCCTGCCTGTGGGTCTGAGAGTGACGCAGCTGCAGCAGTACCCTTGGAGGCCCGACCGCCTGCTCTATAATTAATCAATCTTCGTATAATGTTATTTACGTCAGAAGTTGAGGCGGGATACTAATTATAAAGTGATATTAAAACACAAAATGGATTATTAACGAAAGCTATTTGTTTGGAATAATTAAATGCACGGTACCAAATTATGTAATTATTTAAGGGGGATAGATTTGTTTATGGAATATATTGTCTTGTACTGTCTGTGGTTGGTCGGGTGGTGGTTGGTCGGGTGGTGGTTGGTCGGGTGGTGGGTGGTCGGGTGGTGGTTGGTCGGGTGGTGGGTGGTCGGGTGGTGGTGGGTCGGGTGGTGGTGGGTCGGGTGGTGGTTGGTCGGGTGGTGGGTGGTCGGGTGGTGGGTGGTCGGGTGGTGGGTGGTCGGGTGGTGGTTGGTCGTGTTTTTTTCTACCACAGACGTGGCCACACATTTACAATGCTAACCAGCATATATACATTTTCTTCTGTCCTCCATGGACAGGGTTAGAGATGTGTTAAACATATAGTTCAAGGGTTTATTGAACACTCAACCACAGAAGGTGATTCGTTGCTTTTAAAATGCTAAGCTAACCTACATACGTAAATACATAGATACACAGATTTACGTATGCCCTACATAAAGTGTTTGATGTGTCTTTTACATAGTGTCATTAATGTGCATTTACAAAGGTGAAATGTAATTCTGATCAGCTTCCACATATACTTTATACACATACATATACATACACACAGGTATCCAAGAGGGCGTCACTACCTTACCTTACCTTGAGGTGCTTCCGGGGCTCAGCGTCCCCGCGGCCCGGTCGTCGACCAGGCCTCCTGGTTGCTGGACTGATCTACCAGGCTGTTAGACAGTTCCATGATGGGTGTTCCATGACTGGTCAGTGTTTCCCCTCACACCCAGAGAGCGGTGTAGTCTCAACTTGAGGCAATGGACTTTATTTCCCGTGTTAGGATCCATAAAACTCCTTTATGATAGCTTTGTAATGCCGCGCGAGATTAATGACCGCTGTGTTGCGGTATTGTGTTCCGTTATGTTTGTGTGTGTTCCTTGCTGTGTTACTGTGGTGCTGGGGTGTGTACCTTACTGTGTTACTGTGGTGCTGGGGTGTGTACCCTACTGTGTTACTGTGGTGCTGGGGTGTGTACCCTACTGTGTTACTGTGGTGCTGGGGTGTGTACCTTACTGTGTTACTGTGGTGCTGGGGTGTGTACCTTACTGTGTTACTGTGGTGCTGGGGTGTGTACCCTACTGTGTTACTGTGGTGCTGGGGTGTGTACCTTACTGTGTTACTGTGGTGCTGGGGTGTGTACCCTACTGTGTTACTGTGGTGCTGGGGTGTGTACCCTACTGTGTTACTGTGGTGCTGGGGTGTGTACCCTACTGTGTTACTGTGGTGCTGGGGTGTGTACCCTACTGTGTTACTGTGGTGCTGGGGTGTGTACCCTACTGTGTTACTGTGGTGCTGGGGTGTGTACCCTACTGTGTTACTGTGGTGCTGGGGTGTGTACCCTACTGTGTTACTGTGGTGCTGGGGTGTGTACCCTACTGTGTTACTGTGGTGCTGGGGTGTGTACCCTACTGTGTTACTGTGGTGCTGGGGTGTGTTCCTTCCTGTGTTACTGTGGTGCTGGGGTGTGTTCCCTACTGTGTTACTGTGGTGCTGGGGTGTGTACCCTACTGTGTTACTGTGGTGCTGGGGTGTGTACCCTACTGTGTTACTGTGGTGCTGGGGTGTGTTCCTTACTGTGTTACTGTGGTGCTGGGGTGTGTACCCTACTGTGTTACTGTGATGCTAGGGTGTGTACCTCTCTGTGTTATATACGCAGCCTGACGTATGTATCACAGTCCGAGACAAGTATCCAAAAGCCAGCACGCTATCATACACCGTATTGTCAATGGTCAGCACAGTAGCTCTCACACATGACGGTGAGTGAAGACACGATGATTGACTTATCAACTGCAACACCAACATTCTGCAACTCAAAAAAATCCAAGCATGCATAACCCTGAACTTGACGTTTCAACAGCTAAATTAAAATTCTTAGATATGACAACTGGGACATTCCTGAGACTAGAGTGAAGACGTGAGTATTACGGAGGGACCAACACGGCTGTGAGAGCCCCGGTCGAGAACTGCTGCAGTATAACACACCACTGGCGACCACTACAATCTTTTAAAGGACCAAAACACAACCATTTTAGAGGTAAAAACACGTTTTAACGCCAGTGGACAGGTAGTAGTAGTGAGGGGGGGGGGGGTGGTGGTGGTGGTGGTGGTGGTGATGGTGGTGGTGGTGGTGATGGTGAGGGAGGTGGTGGTGAGGGAGGTGGTGGTGGTGGTGGTGGTGGTGGTGGTGGTGGTGGTGGAGGTGGTGGTGGGGAGGATAAAGTAGTCGTTGATGAAGTATTGACAGTGAGAAACAGTCGCCGGGAAAGTAGAGTAGTAGCGGAGAAAGTAGCCGTGAGGAAAGTAGCCTTGTGACAGAGAAAGTAGTGTGCACGAGAAGTATTGGAGGGAGGGAGTGTGACCTGCAGCATAGTGTAGGGAGGGAGTGTGACCTGCAGCATAGTGGAGGGAGGGAGTGTGACCTGCAGCATAGTGGAGGGAGGGGGTGTGACCTGCAGCATAGTGGAGGGAGGGGGTGTGGCCTGCAGCATAGTGGAGGGAGGGGGTGTGACCTGCAGCATAGTGGAGGGAGGGAGTGTGACCTGCAGCATAGTGGAGGGAGGGGGTGTGGCCTGCAGCATAGTGGAGGGAGGGGGTGTGACCTGCAGCATAGTGGAGGGAGGGGGTGTGGCCTGCAGCATAGTGGAGGGAGGGAGTGTGACCTGCAGCATAGTGGAGGGAGGGAGTGTGACCTGCAACATAGTGGAGGGAGGGAGTGTGACCTGCAGCATAGTGGAGGGAGGGAGTGTGACCTGCAGCATAGTGGAGGGAGGGAGTGTGGCCTGCAGCATAGTGGATGGAGGGAGTGTGACCTGCAGCATAGTGGAGGGAGGGAGTGTGACCTGCAGCATAGTGGAGGGAGGGAGTGTGACCTGCAGCATAGTGGAGGGAGGGGGTGTGACCTGCAGCATAGTGGAGGGAGGGGGTGTGGCCTGCAGCATAGTGGAGGGAGGGAGGGAGGATAATTAAGGAAGCTGGGCGGGTCCTTGTTATCGGCGTGTACACTTGTTGGTGTAAAGTGATACATGTGGGGTGTGGCGGCGCATGCTGAGTGGGCGGCCAGGGCCAGGTGGCCTCCCTCTCACACCTGCACGATCATTTTCTCTCATACACTCACACACACACACACACACACACTCTCACACACTCTCACACACACACACACACACACACACACACACACACACACACACACACACACACACACACACACACACACACACACACACACATACATACATACATACACACACACACACACACACACACACACACACACACACACACACACACACACACACACACACACACACACACACACACACACACACACACACACACACACACACACACACACACACACACATCTACGACAAGGCAACAAAAATAAGGCAAGAAAGAGAAGGGTGGGCAGACTGCATATTTTTGGATTACCAGAAAGCCTTTGATACAGTGCCACACAAGAGGCTAGTGCGAAAGTTGGAGATGCAGGCAGGAGTGAAAGGGAAGGTACTCCGGTGGATAGATGAGTACCTAAGCAACAGGAGACAACGAGTCAGTGTGAGGGGTGAGGTCTCAGATTGGCGAGACGTTACGAGTGGAGTCCCGCAGGGGTCAGTCCTTGGACCTATACTGTTTCTGGTATATGTAAATGATCTCCCAGAGGGTATAGATTCGTTCCTCTCAATGTTTGCCGATGATGCAAAAATTATGAGGAGGATTCGAACAGAGGATGATAGTAGGAGGCTACAAGATGACCTGGATAGACTGAGTGAATGGTCCAACAAATGGCTGTTGAAGTTTATCCCGAGTAAATGCAAAGTAATGAAACTAGGCAGTGGAAACAGAAGGCCAGACACAGGATACAGAATAGGAGGTGAAGTACTTAATGAAACAGAGAGAAAGATCTAGGAGTTGATATCACACCAAACCTGTCTCCTGAAGCCCACATAAAGAGAATAACGTCTGCGGCATATGCGAGGCTGGCTAACATCAGAACAGCGTTCAGGAACCTGTGTAAGGAATCATTCAGAATCTTGTACACAACATATGTAAGACCAATCCTGGAGTATGCAGCCCCAGCATGGAGCCCGTACCTTGTCAAGCACAAGACGAAGCTGGAAAAAGTCCAAAGGAATGCCACTAGACTAGTCCCAGAACTAAGAGGCATGAGTTACGAGGAGAGGCAGCAAGGCCCTTGGAGCCAGGAAGGCCCTCGGTGCCAGCAAGGGCCTCGGCGCCAGCAAGGCCCTTGGAGCCAGGAAGGCCCTCGGTGCTAGCAAGGGCCTCGGCGCCAGCAAGGACCTCGGCGCCAGCAAGGCCCTTGGAGCCAGGAAGGCCCTCGGTGCCAGCAAGGGCCTCGGCGCCAGCAAGGACCTCGGCGCCAGCAAGGCCCTTGGAGCCAGGAAGGCCCTCGGTGCCAGCAAGGGCCTCGGCGCCAGCAAGGCTCTTGGAGCCAGGAAGGCCCTCGGTGCCAGCAAGGGCCTCGGCGCCAGCAAGGGCCTCGGCGCCAGCAAGGCCCTTGGAGCCAGGAAGGCCCTCGGCGTCAGTAGGCCCTCGGCGCCAGCAAGGCCCTCGGCGCCAGTAGGCCCTAGACGCCAGCAAGGCCCTCGGCGCCAGTAGGCCCTAGACGCCAGCAAGGCCCTCGGCGCCAGTAGGCCCTAGACGCCAGCAAGGCCCTCGGCGCCAGTAGGCCCTAGACGCCAGCAAGGGCCATGGCGCCTATAAGGAGAAAATAAAGTGGTTGTGGAGGGTGGAGAGGGCAGAAGACGCGCACTATACCAGGGAGTCAACACTAGCGGGCCACGCACTCTGGTGGGCCAAGATTTACTGAAAGATACCGACAACAGTTACTCTTATCTGTTTATGGAAGGCGGCTCCGGCTCTTTCCATTCTGCCAGTTTACTATTCATATATACATATCTCTGGTATTAATGTATACCTTTTTTTGTTATTCATGTATACATATATTATCTGCAAAGGATGATACAGTACTTCAAGAAGGCACTATAGTTTGTATCCTTATCTGTGATACGAGGGTGAGGAATAGTACCGGAGCCAGCACGGTACCCTGGGGGACTGAGCGTGTCACGCTGGATAATCCGGATTTGACTGTGTTGACTGTTACACTCTGCGTTCTGTTCGCTAGGAAATTGTAGATCCATCTTCGTACTCTACCAGTAATTCCTTTTGTGCGCATTTTGTGTGTAATAACACCAGGGTCACATTGGTCGAAAGTCGTCAGCACTCTCAGAGGATGTACTCAGTCGTCAGCACTCTCAGAGGATGTACTCAGTCGTCAGCACTCTCAGAGGATGTACTCAGTCGTCAGCACTCTCAGAGGATGCACTCAGTCGTCAGCACTCTCAGAGGATGTACTCAGTCGTCAGCACTCTCAGAGGATGCACTCAGTCGTCAGCACTCTCAGAGGATGTACTCAGTCGTCAGCACTCTCAGAGGATGTACTCAGTCGTCAGCACTCTCAGAGGATGTACTCAGTCGTCAGCACTCTCAGAGGATGTACTCAGTCGTCAGCACTCTCAGAGGATGCACTCAGTCGTCAGCACTCTCAGAGGATGTACTCAGTCGTCAGCACTCTCAGAGGATGCACTCAGTCGTCAGCACTCTCAGAGGATGTACTCAGTCGTCAGCACTCTCAGAGGATGTACTCAGTCGTCAGCACTCTCAGAGGATGCACTCAGTCGTCAGCACTCTCAGAGGATGTACTCAGTCGTCTGCACTCTCAGGGGATGCACTCAGTCGTCAGCACTCTCAGAGGATGTACTCAGTCGTCTGCACTCTCAGAGGATGTACTCAGACGTCAGCACTCTCAGAGGATGTACTCAGTCGTCTGCACTCTCAGGGGATGCACTCAGTCGTCAGCACTCTCAGAGGATGTACTCAGTCGTCAGCACTCTCAGAGGATGCACTCAGTCGTCAGCACTCTCAGAGGATGTACTCAGTCGTCAGCACTCTCAGAGGATGCACTCAGTCGTCAGCACTCTCAGAGGATGTACTCAGTCGTCTGCACTCTCAGGGGATGCACTCAGTCGTCAGCACTCTCAGAGGATGTACTCAGTCGTCTGCACTCTCAGGGGATGCACTCATTCGTCAGCACTCTCAGAGGATGTACTCAGTCGTCAGCACTCTCAGGGGATGCACTCAGTCGACAGCACTCTCAGGGGATGCACTCATTCGTCAGCACTCTCAGAGGATGTACTCAGTCGTCAGCACTCTCAGAGGATGTACTCAGTTGTCAACACTCTCAGTTGATGCACTCAATCGTCAGCACTCTCAGAGGATGTACTCAGTTGTCAACACTCTCAGTTGATGCACTCTCAGAGGATGTACTCAGTTGTCAACACTCTCAGTTGATGCACTCACACGCAGCACTCTCAGAGGATGTACTCAGTTGTCAACACTCTCAGTTGATGCACTCACACGCAGCACTCTCAGAGGATGTACTCAGTTGTCAACACTCTCAGTTGATGCACTCAGTCGTCAGCACTCTCAGAGGATGTACTCAGTTGTCAACACTCTCAGTTGATGCACTCACACGCAGCACTCTCAGAGGATGTACTCAGTTGTCAACACTCTCAGTTGATGCACTCAGTCGTCAGCACTCTCAGAGGATGTACTCAGTTGTCAACACTCTCAGTTGATGCACTCATTCGTCAGCACTCTCAGAGGATGTACTCAGTCGTCAGCACTCTCAGAGGATGTACTCAGTTGTGAACACTCTCAGTTGATGCACTCAATCGTCAGCACTCTCAGAGGATGTACTCAGTTGTCAACACTCTCAGTTGATGCACTCAGTCGTCAGCACTCTCAGAGGATGTACTCAGTTGTCAACACTCTCAGTTGATGCACTCACACGCAGCACTCTCAGAGGATGTACTCAGTTGTCAACACTCTCAGTTGATGCACTCAGTCGTCAGCACTCTCAGAGGATGTACTCAGTTGTCAACACTCTCAGTTGATGCACTCACACGCAGCACTCTGAGCTTGAGGCAGGAGGAGGCTGGGCTTCATATCAGTGGCTACTGAGAAGTGAGGTTCAACTGTGTATGTCCCTCTTAGCCTTATTGTACCTCTTGCTCTTTGAACTTTCTTAAGGTTCGAATTCTTTATGGTGTCTTAATGTTGTGGGTGGAGGTGGCTTCCACGACTACCTCTTTCAGTGCATAATAATTGTTGACCACCTGTGTATTGATACACGTATTTCCTTATAGTTCTTCGCCTCATTTAAGTTTCCAGTTTCTACTTATATCGTCTCATCCTATTTGCTCTCATTTAATAATGATGTCCTTTTACACCTTGCCTATTCCCCTCAGTATCTTGTATGTTGTGATCATATCTCTTCTGTTTCTTCTCTACTCTAGGACTGTGATTGAGAGTTAGTTCCTTTGGCTTATCCTCGTAACTTAACCCTCTTAGTTCTGGGTTAATCTTGCTGTAAACCTCTACACCTTTTGAACAAATCCACAAGGGCCGTGACGAGGATTCGAACCTGCGTCCGGGAGCATCCCAGACACTGCCTTAATCGACTGAGCTACGACAGGGTAAAAGGGTTGAAACCGAAGTTCTACTGAACTTACTGGATCCCGTACACCTTTTTAAATTTCCCGTACACCTTTTTAAATTTTGGTTTTATGTTTCATAAGGTACGGATTCCCGGCCGGTGCTGCATACTCCAGTACCGTTCTGTCTTGGCCTATCATGGTAGATTGCCTTGAAAATTAGATTGCCTCTAATTAAGGTAGATTGCATCCTTAATTGGATTTTAAAGTACGTTCTAATTTATGCCAGCGTCACATATGCTGCCGATATTACCAAGTTTATGTGTACCTTTGATGGTAGTGTTGTAATTACAGCTAGTCCTATATCGTTTCTTTTTTCGATTCTTCCCTTATGGTTTGTATAGACTTCTTAATGGTTTTGTTAGTGGGGTTAGTCCTGTCATTCAAATGCTCGAATTAGTTTCTTAATCTTATATTTAAGGTTGTGAAAGAGAAGGAGAGTTCAGGATGACAGCACCGGTGTTGTGACGTCACAACACTGGTGTGTGACGTCACAGCACCGGTGTGTGACGTCACAGCACCGGTGTGTGACGTCACAACACCGGTGTGTGACGTCACAACACCGGTGTGTGACGTCACAACACCGGTGTGTGACGTCACGAGGGGTAAACACGGGGAACGGTTGTCATGGTAACGGTCTGTCTGGTGGTGCTGGGCGAGCCGGAGCATGTACTATCCTGGGGGGCTGAGCCGGAGCATGTACTATCCTGGTGGGGCAAGCCGGAGCATGCCGGAGCATGGGAGAGGGGCTGGGGGGAGGCAGGGAAGCATTTCGTCCCACTACGCGGCTGGACGTCGACTTCCTGCGAGTATTATTACATTTACTTCTGCTAAAAATCTCCTTTGTCCATTTTTGTCTATTTTTGGCTTGGTGTTTTATGTCGAGGGAAGGGAGTGGGGGTGGACAGAGATAGACAGGCACAGCGAAAGACAGATAGACAGAAAGAGACAGTAAAAGAAACAGTGGGGTAGAGACAGTTATAAGTGTCTAGAATTCTCCTTTTAAGTTCAGTATAGCTGTGTTAGTGTAACAGTGTACTCACTTAGTTGTACTCACCTAGTTGTGCTTGCGGGGGTTGAGCTTTGGTTTTTTGGTCCCGCCTCTCAACTGTCAATCAACTGGTGTACAGATTCCTGAGCCTACTGGGCTCTATCATATCTACACTTGAAACTGTGTATGGAGTCAGCCTCCACCACATCACTGCCTAGTGCATTCAATCTGTTAACTACTCTGACACTGAAAAAGTTCTTCCTAACGTCTCTGTGGCTCGTTTGGGTACTAAGTTTCCACCTGTGTCCCCTTGTTCGCGTTCTACCCATGCTAAAGAGTTTGTCTTTGTCCACCCGGTCAATTCCTCTGAGAATTTTGTAGGTGGTTATCATGTCTCCCCCTTACTTTTCTGTTTTCCAGGGACGTGAGGTTCAGCTCCCTTAGCCTTTTCCTCGTAGCTCATACCTCTCAGTTCCGGGAATAGTCTGGTGGCATACCACTGAATCCTCTCAAACTTTGTCTTGTGTTTAATTAGGTATGAACTCCAGGCTCCAGGCAGGAGCTGCATATTCCAGGATTGGTCTGACATAGGTGGTATACAGGGTCCTGAACGATTCCTTACACAAGTTTCTAAAGACAGTTCTTATGTTGGCCAACCTAGCGTATGCCGCTGATGATAGAGAGTACTCCTGAAGTCACATTACTAACGAATCGTCGAATAACAAAAATGGACAGATTAAGTGATCTAGTATTTCTTCACCCTCCAGACGGTAGAAGATATTTGCGTAGAATGGAAAATATGCAAAAGAAAATTAATAATAGTCACAATACTGTTGTGTATAGTGACACGTGTATTAGAGAAAACCTGCTATAAAACCTGCAGTATATATATGTGTGTGTGTGTGTGTGTGTGTGTGTGTGTGTGTGTGTGTGTGTGTGTGTGTGTGTGTGTGTGTGTGTGTGTGTGTGTGTCTGTGTGTGTGTGTGTGTGTGTGTGTGTGTGTGTGTGTGTGTGTGTGTGTGTGTGTGTGTGTGTGTGTGTGTGTGTGTGTGTGTGTGTGGTGTGGGTGTAGCGTGCACGAGTGGATACATAGTGGTGAGGGGTGGATGGGAGCAGATGGTGAAGGGTTGGAGTCCCTTGGATGGTGAGTAACCTAATACCTGGATTAACCATGTCCTACCTGAAGCCTCTGGAACACTGGTGCCCAGGCAGGTAAGATGAAGCCTCCCCCCCCCTCCTCCCACCCACCTGGTGAAGCCTCATGCAGAACCCATGGGATACCTTGTGATGGTTCCGTGGCTCACTCCTCTCGCGGCCCGGTTCTGTGGCTCACTGTTCTCGCGGCCCGGTTCTGTGTCTCACTCCTCTCGCGGCCCAGCCTCTAATCTTGCATCCTGGGTAACAGTCTGATCCATCAAACTGTTGCAGCTTGCAGCTCGCCGTCCAAGGTAAGGACCACAGTTCAGATCACATCAGGTTATCTTTCTCGATGGTCATCCAGTCCCGTCTTATCTACAGATGTGTTCTTATCCCTGGCGGGAACAAGGGGTTTAGGGGTGCTGTTAAACCCTTGAGTTCTTAATGATTATAGAATTAATAGACAAGAATTTCAGAATAGTATATTCTGCAAATCTTGCTGTAACCCAGCTTTTTAATATGGGCTGTTTTGAGCATCCGGGCATGACTCCAATTATTATTGGGCATTGATTCATTAACATAATGTTGAATTGTGAGCAGCAGTTCTTTAGAACAGTTTAAAATTGGTGTTGAATGTTGGGAGCTTCGTTACTCGAGGTTACTTGGGTAATGTATTGTCTCAGAGGGTGATAATACGACGTCTTGTGGAGGTGTAAGGTCATCTGTCACCAGTACGGCCTACGAGAGAAGGACGGGTAGTTCCGCTGTTACCTGCTGGGGACGGGTAGTTCAACAGTTATACCTGCCGGTGACGGGTAGTTCAACAGTTATACCTGCCGGTGACGGGTAGTTCAGCAGTTATACCTGCCGGTGACGGGTAGTTCAACAGTTATACCTGCCGGTGACGGGTAGTTCAACAGTTATACCTGCCGGTGACGGGTAGTTCAGCAGTTATACCTGCCGGTGACGGGTAGTTCAACAGTTATACCTGCCGGTGACGGGTAGTTCAGCAGTTATACCTGCCAGTGACAGGTAGTTCAACAGTTATACCTGCCAGTGACGGGTAGTTCACCAGTTATACCTGCCAGTGACGGGTAGTTCACCAGTTATACCTGCCGGTGACGGGTAGTTCAACAGTATATCACCAGTCTATAAAAGTCACGGACAGCTAATTATGGTTAGTAAGATAAGAAAGGGAGTAAGAAACCTTTTGTTGCAATTCTCGTGTACCAGGAATTTAATATTCAAATGGGTTGTATCTTGTGCCTGGCGTGACAGGAAGTTGGCGTGTTGTCACCAGGAGGAAGTCTTGTAGGTCCCTCGTGTAAGGTAAGTTAGACTTTAGTCTTTTATAGTAAGACTTTAGTAAGTTAGTCTTTTATGGGGAGGGGGGGTGGTGGGGGTGGCAAGAGATGGAGGTGACAGGTGAAGTCACAAGCTTAGAAGTGGGAAAGATGAGTATACTTGAATATACACAGCACATGGATATACACCACAGGTAAACCATACACCATATGTGTAAGGTTCCTCACATGGATTTCAGCGTACATGAATGTCTATAGGTGATTAATGTGTAGCATTCACACATATTCACTTAGATGTATATTAGATTATTATACATGTTATACATGCTTAGATTATTATATACATAATACTGCTTATACATGCTTAGATTATTATATACATAATAATGCTTATACATGCTTAGATTATTATATACATAATACTGCTTATACATGCTTAGATTATTATATACATAATACTGCTTATACATGCTTAGATTGTTATATATTGTAAGCATTATACATGATTAGATTATAGACATGTTTTGATGTCCTATTTAAAGGTCTTTTTTAAGGGGGAGGGGGTTGCTGGTGGGCATTTTATTTTGATATTGTGGGGCTCGGTTTGTGGGTGTTTGTGTAAGAGGGGTGGGGGAGAAGGGGCGGGGGTGGTGGGGGAGAAGGGGCGGGGGTGGTGGGGGAGAAGGGGCGGGGGTGGTGGGGGAGAAGGGGCGGGGGTGGTGGGGGAGAAGGGGCGGGGGTGGTGGGGGAGAAGGAGCGGGGGTGGTGGGGGAGAAGGAGCGGGGGTGGTGGGGGAGAAGGGGCGGGGGTGGTGGGGGAGAAGAGCACTCACGTCAGGGGAGACAACACTATTTTTCTCCCTAGATGTTCGTTTTGTGTGTTCGTCTACCTCCCTCACACACCTGTCATGGACCACGACTCCAGTGTCCTCGTAATACATGCTCTCTCTCTCTCTCTTTCTCTCTCTCTCTCTCTCTCTCTCTCTCTCTCTCTCTCTCTCTCTCTCTCTCTCTCTCTCTCTCTCTCTCTCTCTCTCTCTCTCTCTCTCTCTCTCTGTCTCTCTCTCTCTCTCTGTCTCTCTCTCTCTCTCTCTGTCTCTCTCTCTCTCTCTCTCTCTCTCTCTCTCTCTCTCTCTCTCTCTCTCTCTCTCTCTCTCTCTCTCTCTCTCTCTCTCTCTCTCCCTCTCTCCCTCCATCACCTCCATTAGCGCCGCCACCTCCTCGGTGGTCGCCGTGGGAGATATCTTTTAATTGATTTTGATGTTTTGCAAGACACGACGAGGAGGGGGGAGTGTAGGGACGGGGAGGGGGTAGGGAGGACGGAGGTAGGTGTGTGCAGTATGGTGGTGGAGAGAGCCAGGTGTACAGCAGTTGTGTGGGAGAACGGGGTGGTGGGGGAGGGTGGGGGGGGAAGGGGAGGGGTGGTGGGGAGGGGGTGCTAACTGTCCACCAAGTGGCACAGAAGGAAGGCAACATATATCGTCACACATCAACTTGAACTTTTGCCATTAACAGCCCGAGCGAACCCAACGAAATGCATCAATAACTGGTATGCTGAAGTTGGGGCGAGGAGGGGGTGGTTGGTGGTGGCTTGTAGTGGGTGCAGGTGGGGCGAGGCAGGGGGGGGGGTAAGTAGCAGTGATACCTGGTTGATGGGGTTCTGGGAGTTCTTCTACTCCCCAAGCCCGGCCCGAGGCCAGACTTGACTTGCGAGAGTTTGGTCCACCAGGCTGTTGCTTGGAGCGGCTCTCAGGCTCACATACCCACCACAGCCCGGTTGGTCCGGCACTCCTTGGAGGAATAAATCTAGTTTCTTCTTGAAGATGTCCACGGTTGTTCCAGCAATATTTCTTATGCTCGCTGGGAGGACGTTGAACAACAGCGGACCTCTGATGTTTATACAGTGTTCTCTGATTGTGCCTATGGCACCTCTTCTCTTCACTGGTTCTATTCTGCAAGCCAAAATGTACATTCTACCTTTCACTCCCTGCCCCCAACCCCTTCCTCCCTCCCTCTGCATCATCTCAATCATTGTACCGGAGACGCCAGACGTGAGAGCGGCAGGCGTATAGCTATACTATATAGCTATAATCTGCAGCAGCCACTATATATAGTGGCAGCTGCAGAGTATAGCACTTGTGGTAAATGACAGGGGAGGGATCAGTCCAGCAACCAGGAGGCCTGGTCGACGACCGGGCCGCGGGGACACTAAGCCCCGGAAGCACCTCAAGGTAGCCTCAAGGTAGGTAGGGAGTTACTGCCTCTGGCCCTCCCTGGTATATACACATACATGTTCAATCAGCAAAGTATACACACATCAATAATCTTTTATGTCACAAGTGATTCAACAAGAGGCTCACAACAGTCACTATACAAGGCACTTTACATCTATGGTGAGTCACACAGTTACTAGTCTTGCTGCACACCCACCCAACTGGGCGGCAGCTTTACAGTCATGTGCAGGCTGCACCTACAGTAAGCAAATTTTGGATACTTCGCTAAGATATGGCAAAACAGCATTATCAGTGAAGTACTTACACATTTCTTGGACTCCATTGATGGTGTTATCTCTGAATTCCGCTATTTTTTCACATTCCATTATATAATGACGCAAAGTATGCGAATAGTTCTGCTGACAGAGTTTACATTTAGTCAAATCTACATCAGCAGATGATGCTCCCTCAGGTACTTGTAGCCGAGCCCGCGCCTCCTCCTGTGGTGGCTTAATTAAATTTTAAATTTTGCCCCGAGGGGCGAGTTTATTGGGCAGCGCCACTCATCTTGTGAGTGGACACACCGCCATAGCAGCATGTACAACACTCCCCAATAGGAAGAAAACCCGCTGGGTTGTTCATCCTGTCACTTGTACCCAGAAACAGCTGGCTTAATCTTCATCAATCAGTCGAGCGGACTCTTTCTGTCAGGTCCCTCCAGCTGAGACGGGGGCGGGCAAGAGAAAAATGCTAATGACAGTTCTATCAACATCAAAGGCCCAAGACTGTTCAGTACTCTCCCTCTGAACATGTTATCTTGAGGTTATCTTGAGATGATTTCGGGGCTTTTTAGTGTCCCCGCGGCCCGGTCCTCGACCAGGCCTCCATCCCCAGGAAGCAGCCCGCGACAGCTGACTAACACCCAGGTACCTATTTTACTGCTAGGTAACAGGGGCATAGGGTGAAAGAAACTCTGCCCATTGTTTCTCGCCGGCGCCTGGGATCGAACCCGGGACTACAGGATTACAAGCCCAGCGTGCTGTCCGCTCGGCCGACCGGCTCTTATATGGGACTGATCTAGTCGGCCTCTCACCGTGTTCAAAATAGAACGTGATAAACACCTCCAAAGGTTACGTGATCAACTGGGCTGTGATTAATATGTCAGGCTGCGTGGATGATAGCCTGGATGATCAGGCTATCTTGTAGTCTAAGGTTGAACGGGGGGCGGGAGTCCCCCAGCTCCCGTGACTGACGCCAGGGAACACAACAGAGGGGGGGGGGGGGAGGGACAATGTCCTCATCTTACACAGGAACATCTGTCACAGCTGACGATGACGTCACGTGTATCATATACAAGTGTGAGCGATAACAGCAGTTTATTATCACAGTGATGCGCAGTGTTTCGTGTTAATGCACCACCAGCCCCGTTATACCCACCACCATGGTCGAAATGTTTAGATAACCTTATGCAGTGTTAACTGTCCTTGGGCTGGACGGTAGAGCAACGGTCTCGCTTCATGCATTCATGCAGGTCGGCGTTCAATCCCCGACCGTCCAAGTGGTTGGGCACCATTCCTTCCCCCGTCCCATCCCTAGTCCTTATCCTGACTCCTTTCCAGTGCTATATAGTCGTCATGGCTTGGCGCTGTGATTTATCTGCGAGTGCAGATGGGCAGAGTGCGCGAGATTGATATAAGAGTCCCGTTTTCTGTTCGTGGGTCATCTGGTGGGTTAGGTTCGGGCACTTTAGTACAACAGTTTAGTGACGTTGGGAACGCTCGGGAGAACGGGCTGCAGTAACTCTAACATAATATTTATATAATATTACCTGGAGCATACCTGGAATATACCTGGAGTATACCTGGAGTATACCTGGAGTATACCTGGAGTATACCTGGAGTATACCTGGAGTATACCTGGAATATACCTGGAGTATACCTGGAGAGGGTTTCACGAGTTTCACTGATGCAGTTATTCCCTATCCCCCCCCCCCCTAAGTACGTGTGTTTGTGCACACATGAACGTGTGCGTGTGTACATATACATGTTGGTGTGCATATTGAGGTGTGTGTACTGAGCGTGGAGCAGTGTGAGGGGTGGTGGTTGATCAGTCCGGCAACCAGGAGGCCTGGTCGACGACCGGGCCGCGGGGACGCTAAGCCCCGGAAGCACCTCAAGGTAACCTCAAGGTAACCTCAAGGTAAGGAGGGGGGGGGGGCTATGAACGGCTCCCACAGGACCCACGCCCCCACGCCCATCAACACCCCCATACCCTCTGGGGCGCCTGACCTCTCCCCTCCAAAGTTTAATAGTCACATTGATGGTCATCTCACGTGACGACTAGAGGAGACATGTTCTAACATCTGGCGTTGGTCTCACTGCCGACGCCAGAGGGAAGGGGGGGACACACGCACACAATGTTGTCCCTGGCTTCTCCTCCAGTGGGGGTCACGGCCCCCAGCCTCCTCCGCCAGTGGGGGTCACAGCCCCCCAGCCCCCTTCACCAGTGGGGGTCACGGCCCCCTCCACCAGTGGGGGTCACGGCCCCCTCCACCAGTGGGGGTCACGGCCCCCTCCACCAGTGGGGGTCACGGCCCCCTCCACCAGTGGGGGTCACGGCCCCCTCCACCAGTGGGGGTCACGGCCCCCTCCACCAGTGGGGGTCACGGCCCCCTCCACCAGTGGGGGTCACGGCCCCCTCCACCAGTGGGGGTCACGGCCCCCTCCACCAGTGGGGGTCACGGCCCCCTCCACCAGTAGGGGTCACGGCCCACCAATGGGGGTCACGGCCCCCTCCACCAGTGGGGGTCACGGCCCCCTCCACCAGTGGGGGTCACGGCCCCCTCCACCAGTAGGGGTCACGGCCCCCTCCACCAGCGGGGGTCACGGCCCCCTCCACCAGTGGGGGTCACGGCCCCCTCCACCAGTGGGGGTCACGGCCCCCTCCACCAGTAGGGGTCACGGCCCACCAATGGGGGTCACGGCCCCCTCCACCAGTGGGGGTCACGGCCCCCTCCACCAGTGGGGGTCACGGCCCCCTCCACCAGTAGGGGTCACGGCCCCCTCCACCAGCGGGGGTCACGGCCCCCTCCACCAGTAGGGGTCACGGCCCCCTCCACCAGTAGGGGTCACGGCCCCCTCCACCAGTGGGGGTCACGGCCCCCTCCACCAGTAGGGGTCACGGCCCACCAGTAGGGGTCACGGCCCCCTCCACCAGTAGGGGTCACGGCCCACCAGTAGGGGTCACGGCCCCCTCCACCAGTAGGGGTCACGGCCCCCTCCACCAGTAGGGGTCACGGCCCACCAGTAGGGGTCACGGCCCCCTCCACCAGCGGGGGTCACGGCCCCCTCCACCAGTGGGGGTCACGGCCCACCAGTAGGGGTCACGGCCCCCTCCACCAGTAGGGGTCACGGCCCCCTCCACCAGTGGGGGTCACGGCCCCCTCCACCAGTAGGGGTCACGGCCCACCAGTAGGGGTCACGGCCCCCTCCACCAGTGGGGGTCACGGCCCCCTCCACCAGTAGGGGTCACGGCCCCCTCCACCAGCGGGGGTCACGGCCCCCTCCACCAGTAGGGGTCACGGCCCCCTCCACCAGTGGGGGTCACGGCCCCCTCCACCAGTAGGGGTCACGGCCCACCAGTAGGGGTCACGGCCCCCTCCACCAGCGGGGGTCACGGTGATGAACGTCAGTAGTGGACCAGGAGATCAGCTTTATAAGCTTCATAATGTACACAGATTACATTATTAAACTAACAACGCAACTTTAAACATATTGAGTATTAAATGGTTATTGATGATTAGGTGGCTATAAGTTGTGGAGCTGCAGAGAGAGAGAGAGGGGGGGGGGGCAGTGAGAGAGAGAGAGAGAGAGAGAGAGAGAGAGAGAGAGAGAGAGAGAGAGAGAGAGAGAGAGAGAGAGAGAGAGAGAGAGAGAGAGAGAGAGAGAGAGAGAGAGGGGCCAGTGAGAGAGAGAGAGAGGGGGGGGCAGTAAGAGAGAGAGAGAGGGGGGGGGGGCAGAGAGAGAGAGAGGGGGGGGAGGGGAGGGAGGAGAGGGGGGGGGCAGAGAGAGAGAGAGAGAGAGCAGGCGCGCCTGGGAGGAGCCTCCCTCCTTCCATTACTCCTATTTTTCCTTTTCTCTCTAATCCAATTCTCTCAGTCCCACCTCCCGTCGCTTTACTCCCTCCTTTCCTTCCTTCTTCTGTCCCCCTCCCTCCCTACTTCCCTCCCTACTTCCCTCCCTGCTGGGGGATTACGCCCCCTTCCCCCTTCCTGCCGGCCTGTCCCACTTCAGGGTCCCCGTCACGGGGGAACTTTTATGGTCAGGAAATTTCAGACTTGTCTTTTCCATTCTTCGAAGGTCCCGGAATTCTGTTTAAAAGACGATGAAAGTTAAGTTTAGTAGACGAGGCATACCCCGTGTGGCAGGTGTGTAGCTGACCCCGTGTGGCAGGTGTGTAGCTGACCCCGTGCGGCAGGTGTGTAGCTGACCCCGTGTGGCAGGTGTGTAGCTGACCCCGTGTGGCAGGTGTGTAGCTGACCCCGTGTGGCAGGTGTGTAGCTGACCCCGTGTGGCAGGCGTGTAGCTGACCCCGTGTGGCAGGTGTGTAGCTGACCCCGTGTGGCAGGTGTGTAGCTGACCCCGTGTGGCAGGTGTGTAGCTGACCCCGTGCGGCAGGTGCGTAGCTGACCCCGTGTGGCAGGTGTGTAGCTGACCCCGTGTGGCAGGTGTGTAGCTGACCCCGTGTGGCAGGTGTGTAGCTGACCCCGTGTGTCAGGTGTGTAGCTGACCCCGTGTGGCAGGTGTGTAGCTGACCCCGTGTGGCAGGCGTGTAGCTGACCCCGTGTGGCAGGCGTGTAGCTGACCCCGTGTGGCAGGTGTGTAGCTGACCCCGTGTGGCAGGTGTGTAGCTGACCCCGTGTGGCAGGTGTGTAGCTGACCCCGTGTGGCAGGTGTGTAGCTGACCCCGTGTGGCAGGCGTGTAGCTGACCCCGTGCGGCAGGTGTGTAGCTGACCCCGTGTGGCAGGCGTGTAGCTGACCCCGTGTGGCAGGTGTGTAGCTGACCCCGTGTGGCAGGTGTGTAGCTGACCCCGTGTGGCAGGTGTGTAGCTGACCCCGTGTGGCAGGTGTGTAGCTGTCCCCGTGTGGCAGGTGTGTAGCTGACCCCGTGTGGCAGGTGTGTAGCTGTCCCCGTGTGGCAGGTGTGTAGCTGACCCCGTGTGGCAGGCGTGTAGCTGACCCCGTGCGGCAGGTGTGTAGCTGACCCCGTGTGGCAGGCGTGTAGCTGACCCCGTGTGGCAGGTGTGTAGCTGACCCCGTGTGGCAGGTGTGTAGCTGACCCCGTGTGGCAGGTGTGTAGCTGTCCCCGTGTGGCAGGTGTGTAGCTGACCCCGTGTGGCAGGTGTGTAGCTGTCCCCGTGTGGCAGGTGTGTAGCTGACCCCGTGTGGCAGGCGTGTAGCTGACCCCGTGTGGCAGGTGTGTAGCTGACCCCGTGTGGCAGGTGTGTAACTGACCCCGTGTGGCAGGTGTGTAGCTGACCCCGTGTGGCAGGTGTGTAGCTGACCCCGTGTGGCAGGTGTGTAGCTGTCCCCGTGTGGCAGGTGTGTAGCTGACCCCGTGTGGCAGGTGTGTAGCTGACCCCGTGTGGCAGGTGTGTAGCTGTCCCCGTGTGGCAGGTGTGTAGCTGACCCCGTGTGGCAGGTGTGTAACTGACCCCGTGTGGCAGGTGTGTAGCTGTCCCCGTGTGGCAGGTGTGTAGCTGTCCCCGTGTGGCAGGTGTGTAGCTGACCCCGTGTGGCAGGTGTGTAGCTGACCCCGTGTGGCAGGTGTGTAGCTGTCCCCGTGTGGCAGGTCTCTCTCTGTCTCTTTTTTTCCCCCACAAACTCGCAACAAATGGTGAAAGCGGGAGGTAAATGGTAGTGTTTGTTAGTGTCATAAATGCGGCTAGAGCATTTGGCCTGAGATTGCGTGTTGACCTTGGTGAGGGCCGGGCAGAGGCACAGTCGTGAGTCTATCATAGTAAGATAACAACATGTTAAGGATTTGGGAATAATGATGTCTGACGACCTAACGTTTAGGGAGCATAACCAAGCAAATATCGCGTCAGCCATGAAAATGATCGGATGGATTACGAGAACTTTCCAATCCAGGGATCCCATCACAATGGTTGTACTCTTCAAGTCACTTGTGTTGTCCAGGCTTGGACGGACTCTATTGTAGAAATAGAGTACAGAGAACATATACATCATACATACTCGCGTTAAAGCACCTTAATTATTGGGATCGTCTCAAAGCTCTCCAAATGTACTCGCTAGAAAGACGACGAGAGAGATACCAAATAATATATACGTGGAAAATACTGGAGGGTCAGGTCCCAAATCTACACAGTAAAATAACAACATACTGGAGTGAACGATATGGAAGAAAATGCAGAATAGAACCAGTGAAGAACAGAGGTGCCATAGGCACAATCAGAGAACACTGTATAAACATCAGAGGTCCACGGTTGTTCAACACCCTCCCAGCGAGTATATGAAATATATTTCTAGATTGGTGGTCGTACACCACCAAGTTATAACCAGCTGACACATTGCTAGTCAGATGGTTACTCATCTGACGTCGTGGGGTTGCGATGGTTCCACCTCATCTCAGCCCATCATGACTATACCCACCTTAAGAATATACGTTCAACTCACTTCAGTATCCCATCCCAGAACACCGGGACTTTTTTCAGTCCAACAAAGTTCTGCCTACCACATTCCGTCCACCAAGTTCAAGCCAACCCAGTTGAACCTAACCAGCACAAGCCAGCTTAACCAACATCACTGACACGTCTCAAACCTTCAAGTGCGAGATGAATAGCTAATAATTCAGGGTGTAGCTACTTGAGTCACGGAGGTGCGTGTCTGGAGCTCCCTGGCGCTGTGGTTGTGGCAGCAACACACACACACACACGTGTCCCTTTATACCTGCCTCCTCATCCTGCATAGTCATGTGTGTCACTACAACCATGGCATTATCCTCGTGTGGCACCACAACCATGGCATTATCCTCCTGTGGCACCACAACCATGGTAGGTGGACCTTGGATAGATGAAGAAGGAGCAGGAATAAGAGGATGGTGGAGGGGGGGTGGTCTAACCATTTGGAAAATAAGATCAAATCTTTGTTCTCTACTTGCTGGTCCTGGTTCTTGGTAGTCTAAGAGGTGTTATCTACTGTCTTACATATAAAAGGTGCCGAGACACAGAAAGAAAATGTGTGGACAGCAGTTACTACGTTTCCAACCGCTGATTTTCATCAGCTGAACGCTTTGATCACATTATCTGTGGTGGTCAGCAGGTCTGTGGATTTCAGGGAATCTTAAGTCTCTTGGCCTTGTTTCGGTTTGCACACTCAGACACAAATCATGGGTTACGGGCCCTCAGCATGGTGGGTGATGCTGGGGTTATGGGCCCTCAGCATGGTGGGTGATGCTGGGGTTATGGGCCCTCAGCATGGTGGGTGATGCTGGGGTTACGGGCCCCTAGCATGGTGGGTGATGCTGGGGTTATGGGCCCCTAGCATGGTGGGTGATGCTGTAGTTATGGGCCCTCAGCATGGTGGGTGATGCTGGGGTTATGGGCCCTCAGCATGGTGGGTGATGCTGGGGTTACGGGCCCCTAGCATGGTGGGTGATGCTGGGGTTATGGGCCCCTAGCATGGTGGGTGATGCTGGGGTTATGGGCCCTCAGCATGGTGGGTGATGCTGGGGTTATGGGCCCCTAGCATGGTGGGTGATGCTGGGGTTATGGGCCCCTAGCATGGTGGGTGATGCTGTAGTTATGGGCCCTCAGCATGGTGGGTGATGCTGGGGTTACGGGCCCTCAGCATGGTGGGTGATGCTGGGGTTACGGGCCCTCAGCATGGGGGGTGATGCTGGGGTTATGGGCCCTCAGCATGGTGGGTGATGCTGGGGTTATGGGCCCTCAGCATGGTGGGTGATGCTGGGGTTATGGGCCCTCAGCATGGTGGGTGATGCTGGGGTTATGGGCCCTCAGCATGGTGGGAGAAGCTGTAGTTACGGGCCCTCAGGAGGGAGCCCCCAGGACGCTGTACCATCTACAACAATGTTCATACGGTGCTGGATATGGGCGCCGCTGATCAAGGAAACTGTGGTCAACGTGTGGCAGCCTCACAGTAACAGACACTTGGCTCGTTGAAGGAGGAAGTGGAGGTGCTTGAAGCGGCCAGCCATTGGTTAGGGAGATAATAACTGGCCCTCCCAGGCAAAATATTACTGCTGTTGGTTCTATATGCCGTGGGAGCGTGGTGATGTGGGAGACGTTGTGTGTATTGTGGAGGAATGCTCTGGTGGGGGGCTCAGCTCCCTGGGCATGGGGGGGGGGGGGGGGAGGGAGGGGAGAAGGGGGGCCTTGTGTGGTGGTGGTGTAGGGACGTGTTGGAGTGTGTGTGCAGGACTGAGTAACACTTAAGACAATGCTACACTTCTCTGCTGCAGGAATGACTGCCTTCTGCTGTGTATCAAGGTGTGTGTGTGTGTGTGTGTGTGTGTGTGTGTGTGTGTGTGTGTGTGTGTGTGTGTGTGTGTGTGTGTGTGTGTGTGTGTGTGTGTGTGTGTACTCACCTAGTTGTGCTTGCGGGGGTTGAGCTCTGGCTCTTTGGTCCCGCCTCTCAACTGTCAATCAACAGGTGTACAGGTTCCTGAGCCTATTGAGCTCTATCATATCTACACTTGAAACTGTGTATGGAGTCAGCCTCCACCACACCACTGCCTAGTGCATTCCATTTGTCAATCACTCTGACACTAAAAAAGTTCTTTCTAATAACCCTGTGGCTCAATTGGGCACTCAATTTCCACCTGTGTCCCCTAGTGCGTGTTCCCCTTGTGTTAAATAGCCTGTCTTTATCTACCCCTATCAATTCCTTTGAGAATCTTGTAAGTGGTGATCATGTCCCATCTAACTCTTCTGTCTTCCAGCGACGTGAGATTTAATTCCCGTAGTCTCTCCTCATAGCTCATACCTCTCAATTCGGGTACAAGTCTGGTGGCAAACCTTTGAACCTTTTCCAGTTTAGTCTTATGCTTGGCTAGATATGGACTCCATGCTGGAGCTGCATACTCCAGGATTGGTCTGACATATGTGATATACAAAGTTCTGAATGATTCCTTACACAAGATTCTAAAGGCCGTTCTTATGTTAGCCAACCTGGCATATGCCGCTGATGTTATCCTCTTGATATGGGCTTCAGGGAACAGGTCTGACGTGATATCAACCCCAAGTCTTTCTCTCTGACTCTTGAAGAATGTCATCTCCCAAGTGATACCTTGTATCTGGCCTCCTGCTCCCTACACCTATCTTCATTCCTTTACATTTGCTTGGGTTAAACTCCAACAACCACTTGTTCGACCATACCTGCAGCTTGTTCACCAGTTTGTTCACCATTCACCTCCAAAGGATACCTGATCAACCAGGCAGTGACTCATACGTCAGGCTGCGATCAGCCGCGTCCAACAACCTGGTTGACTAGACGACCAACCAAGAGGCCTGGTCGGGGACCGGGCTACGTGGCCGTTGATCCCCGGAGGCTACACAAGGAACCCGGAGTCCAGCCTGTATTCAGTTGCGGGGAGGGGGGGGGGGTATACAAGCGCCTCCTTCAGCCTCTCCTCCTCAAGACAGGAAGAAAAGTGCCAGGAGAAGAAAAGGTGTTTTTTGTAGCCGAGGTGGTGGAGGGAGGGGGGTGGGGGTGGAGGGAGGGGTGGGGTGGGGGAGCGCAAGAAGACAATGTCTTAATCTTTCTCCCGGTAAAGACTCCTCACCTGGTCTCATCACCAGCATAATGCTCCCTGAACACTGCCTCTTGTCTGGTTATTCTCACGCCTTGTAAAGGCAACATTTGCAAGGAGCCGTTTCCTGCTAAATCCCATTTTCCTGGGAGCCATTAATATGATGAAGTGGGTGTGTGTAGCGTGGTGGGCCTCTACTGGCATGGCTCTCTGGCTACTTTACCTCCTGTTTACCTCTTTACTCTCTCTCTCTCTCTCTCTCTCTCTCTCTCTCTCTCTCTCTCTCTCTCTCTCTCTCTCTCTCTCTCTCTCTCTCTCTCTCTCTCTCTCTCTCTCTCTCTCTCTCTCTCTCTCTCTCTCTCTCTCCTCTCTCTCTCTCTCTCTCTCTCTCTCTCTCTCTCTCTCTCTCTCTCTCTCTCTCTCTCTCTCTCTCTCTCTCTCTCTCTCATTTCTGGCCAAAGGATAACGACCCAAGATAGCAGAACAATTGCGACAAAAATGCCCATTAGAAATATCACAAGAAGTGGTACCATTGGACTGTTACACAACTCCACCTGATGTGTAGGTGTTGGGGAGGCCACACTTACACCTCTGGTGGAGTGCTACACAGTGCTGCTGGGTGTTGGAAGCCGCTTCAACACATCAACTTGTGAGTCTGGGGTGTAGTGAGTGCATGCACTCATTGTGTTGAGTGCATGCACTCATTGTGTTGAGTGCATGCACGCACCTATCGTGGCCTGCACCTTCAAAAATACTCCGTTAAAAATGAGACGTGTTAGTATACATGCTATGTATACTAACACTTTTTTTTAAGGCTGCTCATAGCCCAGTGGATAGAGCTTGGGGTCTCGCGTGCATGGGGTTCCCGGTTCGAGTCCCCAAGAGCCCAGGTATATGGCATGTTTATTTGCACGAAAGGGTGGCTGACAATTTATTGCTTAAGGGTACTTCTTAAGCGTTACCTTTGTTACGGAGTGAGCACTTGAGAGACCTTATTATTATTATTAACATCTTTATTGGTAAAATTAATCACAATTTTGCCTAATCTGAGGATTTTGATAAAGTCTTATTAAAGTGAGGATAATGGTGGTCCAGGCTGTTTAAGGCGGTCAGTTGGTGCTTCCCTTCGTCAGCCTTGATGGTTCATGTATGGTGGCGTGGCGGCTAGTTCAGGTGGTGGCAGGTGTGGGGTGTGGGCAGGGAGGTGGTGGTGGCAGGTGTGGGGTGTGTGCAGGGAGGTGGTGGTGGCAGGTGTGGGGTGTGGGCAGGGAGGTGGTGGTGGCAGGTGTGGGGTGTGGGCAGGGAGGTGGCAGGTGTGGGGTCTGGGCAGGGAGGTGGTGGTGGCAGGTGTGGGGTGTGTGCAGGGAGGTGGTGGTGGCAGGTGTGGGGTGTGTGCAGGGAGGTGGCGAGATACCAAATAATATACACATGGAAAATACTGGAGGGTCAGGTCCCAAATCTACACAGTAAAATAACAACGTACTGGAGTGAACGATATGGAAGAAAATGCAAGATTGAACCAGTGAAGAGCAGAGGTGCCATAGGCACAATCAGAGAACACTGTATAAACATCAGGGGTCCGCGGTTGTTCAACGTCCTCCCAGCGAGCATAAGAAATATTGCCGGAACAACCGTGGACATCTTCAAGAGAAAACTGGACGGTTTTCTAAGAGAAGTTCCGGATCAGCCGGGCTGTGGTGGGTACGTGGCCCTGCGGGCCGCTCCAAGCAACAGCCTGGTGGACCAAACTCTCACAAGTCGAGCCTGGCCTCGGGCCGGGCTTGGGGAGTAGAAGAACTCCCAGAACCCCATCAACCAGGTAAACCAGGTATAACCAGGTGTGGGGTCTGGGCAGGGAGGTGGTGGTGGCAGGTGTGGGGTGTGGGCAGGGAGGTGGTGGTGGCAGGTGTGGGGTGTGGGCAGGGAGGTGGTGGTGGCAGGTGTGGGGTGTGGGCAGGGAGGAGGTGTTTTGCAGCAAGAGAAAGCTAAGTAGAACAGACCGAGACGAGGAACAGGATTGTGGAACATACGGAATAGTGAGAGGAAAAACTGGACATGGAACGGGAATGGCGAGAGGGGAGAAGAGGAGAAAATGATATATGGAAGGAGAAGGAAGGGACAGGAGCCGCGATCAGGGAAAACCCGGTCCAGGTGAGCGCATTTGAGTGTATTCAGCGTCGGACTCAGGTATTCGCTCACGGAATTCTTCTATACTCGTCTCAGATCCAGCGCAAGGGTCTGAAACGTGGCCTGAAAGGCATATGTTGGCGGTATTGGGACGACATTGTGTGTATGTGGTCCGTGAGGGAGAGGTCTCTGTGTATGTGGTCCGGTAGGGAGAGGTCTGTGTGTATGTGGTCCGGTAGGGAGAGGTCTGCGTGTATGTGATCCGGGAGGGAGAGGTCTGCGTGTATGTGATCCGGTAGGGAGAGGTCTGCGTGTATGTGGTCCGTGAGGGAGAGGTCTGTGTGTATGTGGTCCGGTAGGGAGAGGTCTGTGTGTATGTGGTCCGTGAGGGAGAGGTCTGTGTGTATGTGGTCCGGCAGGGAGAGGTCTGTGTGTATGTGATCCGGGAGGGAGAGGTCTGTGTGAATGTGGTCCGGGAGGGAGAGGTCTGTGTGTATGTGGTCCGGTAGGGAGAGGTCTGTGTGTATGTGGTCCTGTAGGGAGAGGTCTGTGTGTATGTGGTCCGGTAGGGAGAGGTCTGCGTGTATGTGGTCCGTGAGGGAGAGGTCTGTGTGTATGTGGTCCGTGAGGGAGAGGTCTGTGTGAATGTGGTCCGGTAGGGAGAGGTCTGTGTGTATGTGGTCCGGGAGGGAGAGGTCTGTGTGTATGTGATCCGGTAGGGAGAGGTCTGTGTGTATGTGGTCCGGGAGGGAGAGGTCTGCGTGTATGTGGTCCGTGAGGGAGAGGTCTGTGTGTATGTGGTCCGGTAGGGAGAGGTCTGTGTGTATGTGGTCCGGCAGGGAGAGGTCTGTGTGTATGTGGTCCGGTAGGGAGAGGTGTGTGTGTATGTGGTCCGGCAGGGAGAGGTCTGTGTGTCGCTGAGGGCCGCCCGCCCTGAGAGAGATCTGCAGCTTCCCCTGGCAATCGTATTGGAATTTGCCTGAGGTGCTGAACACTGCCAACTCCCGCCCAAATTTTAACTTGGAGGTGAGGAGAGTGAGGTGTAGTGTGAGGAGCGACCATGAGGTGTAGTGTGAGGGGCGACCATGAGGTGTAGTGTGAGGGGCGACCATGAGGTGTAGTGTGAGGGGCGACCATGAGGTGTAGTGTGAGGGGCGACCATGAGGTGTAGTGTGAGGGGCGACCATGAGGTGTAGTGTGAGGAGCGACCATGAGGTGATAGCTTGGTCCAACAGGCTGTTGCTTGGAGCGGCCCGCAGGCCCAGGAGTGTCCACGGTCTCAAATCACTGATTTTTATCTTTCGTTAAAAAGGGAACTTATTTCAGAATTGTTTTATGTCTATTCACGCTCTGCGATTATTGCCAGTATTTTAGTATGAAAGTTTTATATATTGTTTGTTACCCAATTCCAAGACGTTCGGGTATTTTTGTGAAATTTGAGTCGTTTCAGTTAATTCAGCGGAGCGTGCGTATCTCATAAAGATGTCCACCATTTTTGTTCTTGGCTGCCCACCGCCTGTCACTCCCAGCTGTCTCAGCTGCCCACCGCCTGCCTCTCCCAGCTGTCTCAGCTGCCCACCGCCTGCCTCTCCCAGCTGCCTCAGCTGCCCACCGCCTGCCACTCCCAGCTGCCTCAGCTGCCCACCGCCTGCCACTCCCAGCTGCCTCAGCTGCCCACCGCCTGTCACTCCCAGCTGCCTCAGCTGCCCACCGCCTGCCACTCCCAGCTGCCTCAGCTGCCCACCGCCTGTCACTCCCAGCTGTCTCAGCTGCCCACCGCCTGCCACTCCCAGCTGTCTCAGCTGCCCACCGCCTGCCACTCCCAGCTGCCTCAGCTGCCCACCGCCTGTCACTCCCAGCTGCCCACCGCCTGTCACTCCCAGCTGTCTCAGCTGCCCACCGCCTGTCACTCCCAGCTGCCTCAGCTGCCCACCGCCTGTCACTCCCAGCTGCCTCAGCTGCCCACCGCCTGTCACTCCCAGCTGCCTCAGCTGCCCACCGCCTGTCACTCCCAGCTGTCTCAGCTGCCCACCGCCTGTCACTCCCAGCTGTCTCAGCTGCCCACCGCCTGTCACTCCCAGCTGTCTCAGCTGCCCACCGCCTGCCACTCCCAGCTACCTCAGCTGCCCACCGCCTGTCACTCCCAGCTGTCTCAGCTGCCCACCGCCTGTCACTCCCAGCTGCCTCAGCTGCCCACCGCCTGTCACTCCCAGCTACCTCAGCTGCCCACCGCCTGTCACTCCCAGCTGCCTCAGCTGCCCACCGCACGGCAGGTCTACACAGGACCGCCGTGCGGTGTCTGTGTAGTCTTGAAGTCTTGCACAACACCGCCGACGCCTCCCACAGGCGACCTGTCGGAAAATCCGACACCATTTAATATATCATACAGATAATAGCTGTATTACCAACAAGTTAACCATAGAAAACGTAACTTGTAGTGGAATTACCATCTAAAGAAAACGGGATATCATCAACACATACTATTATAATTCACCAGCTATTCTGCTGGGAATTATTCTTAAATACATTAGTCTTTGGACTTTACCATCATAAAAACATCTTATATAAATTAACTTAATTATCAATATTAAAGTAGAGTAAATGTGACCCTTCTATCACTTTCTGAAATCTGGACAAAGTAGGCCAGGCGTCAGAGTGGGGAAGGAGGGCAGCCATTGTTGTTTATGAGACCAGAGGCTCACACGGGAGCAAATTCGGCTCCTGTTAAATTTACTTGGACGTAGTGTTATGGAACCCAAAGGTGTACCATTGTCAACACGCTGTCTACAAATACAAGTTAAGTGTCTATCCGAAACCCGTTTATCATTCATTTATGGCCATTAATGTCAGGATATAGGGTTAGCCGGTTAGAACGCGAAATCGCCTCATACTAAAGGTAATTAAGCCAGGTCTTTAATGTTCCATGTACTGTATAGTGTTTTCTCTGATATAGCTTGTCATATATAGGATTCTGGCTTCACAGCTAGCGCACTTTTGACAGGTCAAGACGAGGATGCAAGATTATGTGCACCAGTTACTGGGTGATAGAAGCTACCTCAAAGAGGATAATTTGGTGTCTACACTCTAGTTATACCTGGTGGACTAACCTGCTGTACTATAAGAGAAGGAACCTCATCAATGTATGTAGCTATTACTGTAGTTTGATTGGCTGCATATATATTAATTTAATAAACCCCCCCTAATGTGTAGAGGATCGATTTGTGAGATTTTGAGATTATTGCAGAAATACAGTCCACTTATCATTATACAAATTGCTATCGAAGTATATAAATTAACGTAAATATAAATTCATATAAATTAAACAAATATAAATCTCACAGGTCGGTTCCCACATTATTTGGTCATCTTCGAACCGGATGACGGAATATTCGGTCCTATGAACCCACATTTGGTCATCTTAGTACCGGATGAACCAGTTAACCAGTGGATTCATTAAATATACTAGTGCAGTGTTATTTAAACAAAGCCAGCAGTCAAGACGGCAGCGTAGCCTCGAGGGAGCTCAGGAGCCTCCCTCAGCCCAGTTCAGCTTCGTCAGCGGTTTCATGCACACCCACAGATATTTGGTGGCGTGTTATTTCGTGAAATGACAGCGCTAATATAGAATCCAGCCAAATTAGTGACTGTGTCTTCGCGAGATTGTTCACGGATTTCGTGGTGTTACATTTCGCGAGAGATTATCTACGAATTTTGTGGACTTTATTTCGCGAGGTCACTAATAATATTTAATACTTCTAGATAATATTAGAAGTTTCATAGAGGCTAATTAAGAGGCTATTAACAATAATTGTGTATATTATTTCTCCAAAATAGAGAATTATTTCATATATATTGCACTAGTGATCACAGTATAATATTTACTAATTGCCAACCCACAACAGGGTAGGATATGACTAGTTGAACTATTATTGTTCATCCTAGTCCCATTATTACAATAGTCAGTTGTACTATATTGATCAACCTAACACCATTAATGAATGGTGCAAACCCTATTTTGGGTGTAATTTTTATCAACTCGAGTTGAGTTGTATATATAATAATTTACTTATGATCATTACACCTTTGAGTGATTAATTAGTGTCTCTACCATCCTAGGGTGATATAGAAGAGCTAACCTAAAGGTACTTCCAGTGACACTGGTTTATCACTCAAATCATTAGTGTGTATGATTGTATATATATAATGTGTATTAATTTTAAGTGCTAACCTCTAGTAGAGGTAGGATTATTGCCTAGTGAGTTCAGAATTTACCCTAGGCTACCATTAGAGCTTGTTCAGTATTATGAGCAGCCCAAGTACAAGTCCCACAAGGCTTCACCAACGAGCCAGTATGGATAATGCAGGGAGAATGAAAAGAACCCTTGCAGGTCTTAAAGGCCACTTAACAAGACAGATCAAGAAATGTGAAGATTTGTCACAACAATCAACAGTTGATTATGCTGACCTGGAAAGCTATTATCAAGCAGCTGCAGGTAAATTTGAGCAAATCAAATGCCAAATAGCAACATATGTGGCTGAACTTGCCAACACCAATTTATCAGAAACAGAAATAGACGACATTATGGTTGATCTTGCGAATTATGAAGATCACACTCAGGCCACGTTACAGCCTTATGTCAAATTAATTGCCCAGAACAAGGCAGCAACAACAACAACAGTTGCATCTAATACGAGTCAAGCAGAAGCTCGACTCCCTCCAATTAATTTACCCACTTTCTCAGGAAAAGATGAGGAAGATTGGGACGAATTTTGGAACAAATTCGTTGACCTTGTAGACTCAAAACAATCTTTACCAAAGAGTAGTAAATTCTCTTATTTGCAAGGCCAATTATCAGGTGAGGCTAAAACAGTAGTATCCCATCTGAGATTAACTAATGACGGCTATGATCTGGCAGTAAAACTCCTCAAGGATAATTATGCTGATCCAGAAGTAAGAACATCACATTTAGTTCATGAGCTGTTGCATTTACCCCCACCGGAGGCTTCAGCTGATTCACTCCAAGTCTTCAAGCTGGAGGTAGAATCATTGATCAATGCCCTCAGCCTGACAGCAGATACAAACGGGGCTGAGTGGGTCTTGAAAATAATTGTCCAGGAGAAAATACCTAGGGACATATTGAGACAAATGAGTGCTCATTACAATAAAAGTATCTTATCCATGAATGAAATATCTGAGGGTTTAAAGTCAGTAGTTCATCAATTACGAACACATGACAAATTAAAACCACCAAGTAAACCATCAGAAACCAATAATAGTAAACCACAGAGTACCAAAGGTACTCCAAATCAATCTAGACAATATAATTCAACACCAAAGTGGAACAGTGGCAGTGTGGGCGTATATGCAGTGGGACCCTCCAAGCCTATAGTTACTGTGTCATCCAAGAACGTGACACCAAAGGGTACTGGAAGCTATGGAACATGTTTGTTCTGCAATGAAAAACATTCAATGTACCACTGCCCTAATTTTCCTGATAGTGACGCCCGTGTTGAGCGACTCAAAGATTTGCAACATTGCACGAGGTGCCTCAGGAAACATAACATCAACGACTGTGAGACCCAATTACACACCTGTAATAGGTGTAACAAAGGTCAGCACCATGCAGCATTGTGCAGAGACACCAAAACAACGTCTCCAAACCCCAAGGTGGAAGATAGCATTCCCACCACAGTACAGTACTGCAGGGTGCAACAAACAAAGAGTGTCCAATCGGCAAAGTCTAAAGGTAATACGACTTTGCCTACTGCCCAAATTACCATCCTGAATAAGAGGGCCAAGGTCCATACCCGTGGGTTGTTTGACCAAGGATCCCAGAGAACATATATCACTAAAAAGCTGGCAGATGAATTACAATTAAGGCCTGTAGCCCAGACGTCATTCAACATCTCAGGGTTTGTAACAGATGCAGGACCTCAAGTCTACCAGGTGGTACAACCATCAGTACGTTTAGGCAGGTACGTCTGTCGAGTACAAGCCATTGTGGTGGACAAAATACCAGTAGACCTACAAGTTCAAGGTCTGAGAGCAACAGCCAAATTCCTGAGAAATAGAGGAATAAAATTGGCAGATAATATTAAGTCTGATCACCTCACTGACTTCGGTCTCCTTGTTGGGACAGACTATTGTCATCGATTCATCGGTAGCCCTACTAAATATCAGGGTATAACCATGTTAAACTCTGCAGGAGGTAAATTACTCTCAGGCCCAGTATCAAGCCTGAGGAGACCTATGCCTGCAGATAAACAATACCAATAGAAATCTAAATTTGTCAGCTGATTATATTTCTCCAGTAGCATTATACTAAGGAGATTACAGCTGACTATAGCAACAGAGGTTGATGTTAGTATCATCATTTAAAGCTGAAGATGAGTTCATGAGGCCTCAGTGGCAAATCAGTGAACAGTAGCCTAAAACAGCTACAAGTCACTGCGACCAATGTCACTGATCCCACTGCAGTCCCAGAACCATACTTTACTTTAATGATGAGCTATTCAATCCTCTGAATCAATTAACTAAATTAAACCCTAATAAATCTGATGACTGATTTGATACATTTATTATTTAATCAAGATGTATTCCATGGGCCTCAGTGTTTATATATCAGTGACCAGTTACCTGAAGAAACTTCAAGTTATATCTAATGTCACTGATCTCACTGCAGTCCCTGAATCATACTTGACTGTAGTACTTGATCACATCCAGTCTTCTGGGTTAAATAATATGTAATAAGGCTTGAATATTAGCCTTTCAAGAGTTGACAGGGAAATGAAATCGCATTAGACTTCTAACCCCTACAACTCTAGTACGGGACATCCGTCCTGTACGAACAGACACACAAATGTGTGATTACTAACTACTAACATCAAATTAATCTAATAATTCGAAGGAGGAGTATCGGTGTTCGTCTGTTCTAATTAGGACTTCGACCCGTGAGCAGCCCCTGGGGAATTATGTCGGAAAATCCGACACCATTTAATATATCATACAGATAATAGCTGTATTACCAACAAGTTAACCATAGAAAACGTAACTTGTAGTGGAATTACCATCTAAAGAAAACGGGATATCATCAACACATACTATTATAATTCACCAGCTATTCTGCTGGGAATTATTCTTAAATACATTAGTCTTTGGACTTTACCATCATAAAAACATCTTATATAAATTAACTTAATTATCAATATTAAAGTAGAGTAAATGTGACCCTTCTATCACTTTCTGAAATCTGGACAAAGTAGGCCAGGCGTCAGAGTGGGGAAGGAGGGCAGCCATTGTTGTTTATGAGACCAGAGGCTCACACGGGAGCAAATTCGGCTCCTGTTAAATTTACTTGGACGTAGTGTTATGGAACCCAAAGGTGTACCATTGTCAACACGCTGTCTACAAATACAAGTTAAGTGTCTATCCGAAACCCGTTTATCATTCATTTATGGCCATTAATGTCAGGATATAGGGTTAGCCGGTTAGAACGCGAAATCGCCTCATACTAAAGGTAATTAAGCCAGGTCTTTAATGTTCCATGTACTGTATAGTGTTTTCTCTGATATAGCTTGTCATATATAGGATTCTGGCTTCACAGCTAGCGCACTTTTGACAGGTCAAGACGAGGATGCAAGATTATGTGCACCAGTTACTGGGTGATAGAAGCTACCTCAAAGAGGATAATTTGGTGTCTACACTCTAGTTATACCTGGTGGACTAACCTGCTGTACTATAAGAGAAGGAACCTCATCAATGTATGTAGCTATTACTGTAGTTTGATTGGCTGCATATATATTAATTTAATAAACCCCCCCTAATGTGTAGAGGATCGATTTGTGAGATTTTGAGATTATTGCAGAAATACAGTCCACTTATCATTATACAAATTGCTATCGAAGTATATAAATTAACGTAAATATAAATTCATATAAATTAAACAAATATAAATCTCACAGGTCGGTTCCCACACGACCTGGAGCTTGCTCTGGTAAAGACGGGAGCTGTCCGCCCAAGACCATCTTGAAGTGATAATATCGTACTCCAGAAAGAAGGAGAATCGTAAGTGAAATTCTTTTCTTCCGGCGCGAGGCTGATGCTAGAGATTACTGCTCGAGGGCAGCAGCTGGAGCAGCTGACATCCTGCCACAACTCTTGCTGCTGTCTGACTATACTCCTGCTGAGCCGCTTGCTGCTGTCTGACTATACTCCTGCTGAGCCGCTTGCTGCTGAAGCTGCTGTGTTGTTGCTGCTGTTGCTGAAGTTGCTGTGTTGTTGTTGCTGCTGCTGTTGCTGAAGCTGCTGTGTTGTTGCTGCTGCTGCTGTTGCTTCTGCTGTTGTTCCTGCTGCTGCTGTTGTTGAAGCTGCTGTGTTGTTGCTGCTGCTACTGTTGCTTCTGCTATTGCTGTTGTTGCTGTCGTTCCTGCTGCTGCTGCTGTTGCTGCTGTTGCTGCTTCTGCTGCTGTTGCTGCTGCTGTTGGTGCTGCTGTTGTTGCTGCTGCTGCTGCTGCTGCTGCTGCTATTGCTGATGTTGCTGTTGCTGTTCGTGCTGCTGTTATTGCTGCTGTTGCTGCTGCTATTGCTGCTGTTGCTGCTGCTGTTGTTGTTGCTGCTGCTGCTGCTGTTGGTTCTGCTGTTGTTCCTGCTGCTGCTGTTACTGCTGTTGCTGCTGCTGTTACTGCTGTTGCTGCTGCTGTTGCAAACATGTTGTTGCATGTTGCCGTGTTTATATAACATGTTTTATAAACACTAGGCACTGTGGGCCTCAGGTTTGCTCGGGCTTCACACGAGAGACAAACAGGTGTTTAGAGAACCTAACTCATCTTCCTGAACCTTAACCCTAAATTATTCTTGAGTATTGTGGGGGGGGGAAGAACGGACCAATTATTTACATACATTGAGAAATAAGCAACATAGACAATGTAAAACAAGAACAAAATAACAGAATAAGGGAAACTTGATAACAGCAGAACAGAACATAGACACAGAAAGAAATCTTGAGTAATTATCAGAAGGCTCCAAGAATTTCGACTATTTAGCCGAAAGAAATTCAAGACGTAACATAGAATGTAATAGATAAAACTGCCAGAAAGCTCAGTATGCAGATATAGACACATGGGAATTAAAAACAAAAGAATGGAGATATCCACATCCCTAGAAATACATAAATATGCTAAGCGAAGGATAATGTCGCGTCACAATAAATTACCGATATTTGCACCAAGAAATGTGTAAGACCTTGCCAGAGGGAAGATAACGCTTGCGGTGTGTGGTGGTCAGGTGGTGTGGTGGCCCCGTGTTGTGGTGGCCCCGTGTTGTGGTGGCCCCGTGTTGTGGTGGCCCCGTGTTGTGGTGGCCCCGTGTTGTGGTGGCCACGTGTTGTGGTGGCCCCGTGTTGTGGTGGCCCCGTGTTGTGGTGGCCCCGTGTTGTGGTGGCCCCGTGTTGTGGTGGCCCTGTGTTGTGGTGGCCCCGTGTTGTGGTGGCCACGTGTTGTGGTGGCCCCGTGTTGTGGTGGCCCCGTGTTGTGGTGGCCCCGTGTTGTGGTGGCCACGTGTTGTGGTGGCCCCGTGTTGTGGTGGCCCCGTGTTGTGGTGGCCCCGTGTTGTGGTGGCCACGTGTTGTGGTGGCCCCGTGTTGTGGTGGCCCCGTGTTGTGGTGGCCCCGTGTTGTGGTGGCCCTGTGTTGTGGTGGCCACGTGTTGTGGTGGCCCCGTGTTGTGGTGGCCACGTGTTGTGGTGGCCCCGTGTTGTGGTGGCCAGGTGTTGTGGTGGCCCCGTGTTGTGGTGGCCACGTGTTGTGGTGGCCACGTGTTGTGGTGGCCAGGTGTTGCGGTGGCCCCGTGTTGTGGTGGCCACGTGTTGTGGTGGCCCCGTGTTGTGGTGGCCCCGTGTTGTGGTGGCCACGTGTTGTGGTGGCCACGTGGTGGGCACAGGGGTGCTGAGGCACAGGGGCGCTGTGAGGCACTGGGGCGCTGTGTGGCACTGGGGCGCTGTGTGGCACAGGGGCGCTGTGAGGCACAGGGACGCTGTGAGGCACAGGGGCGCTGTGAGGCACAGGGGCGCTGTGAGGCACAGGGGCGCTGTGAGGCACAGGGGCGCTGTGTGGCACAGGGGCGCTGTGTGGCACTGGGGCGCTGTGTGGCACAGGGGCGCTGTGAGGCACAGGGGCGCTGTGAGGCACAGGGGCGCTGTGAGGCACAGGGGCGCTGTGTGGCACAGGGGCGCTGTGTGGCACTGGGGCGCTGTGTGGCACAGGGACGCTGTGTGGCACAGGGGCGCTGTGTGGCACAGGGCCGCTGTGTGGCACAGGGGCGCTGTGTATCACAGGGACGCTGTGTGGCACTGGGGCGCTGTGTGGCACAGGGGCGCTGTGGGGCACAGGGACGCTGTGGGGCACAGGGACGCTGTGAGGCACAGGGGCGCTGTGGGGCACAGGGACGCTGTGTGGCACAGGGGCGCTGTGTGGCACAGGGACGCTGTGTGGCACATTGGCGCTGTGTGGCACAGGGACGCTGTGTGGCACAGGGGCGCTGTGGAGCACAGGGACGCCGTGAGGCACAGGGACGCTGTGTGGCACAGGGGCGCTGTGTGGCACAGGGACGCTGTGTGGCACAGGGGCGCTGTGTGGCACAGGGACGCTGTGAGGCACAGGGGCGCTGTGGGGCACAGGGACGCTGTGTGGCACAGGGGCGCTGTGAGGCACAGGGGCGCTGTGAGGCACACGGGCGCTGTGAGGCACAGGGGCGCTGCGAGGCACAGGGGCGCTGTGAGGCACAGGGACGCTGTGAGGCACAGGGGCGCTGTGGGGCACAGGGGCGCTGTGTGGCACAGGGACGCTGTGTGGCACAGGGGCGCTGTGAGGCACAGGGGCGCTGTGAGGCACACGGGCGCTGTGAGGCACAGGGGCGCTGCGAGGCACAGGGGCGCTGTGAGGCACAGGGGCGCTGTGAGGCACAGGGGCGCTGTGAGGCACAGTTGCTCAGTGAGGCACAGGGGCGCTGTGAGGCACAGGGGCACTGTGAGGCACAGGGGCGCTGTGAGGCACAGGGGCGCTGTGAGGCACAGGGGCGCTGTGAGGCACAGGGGCGCAGTGAGGCACAGGGGCGCTGTGAGGCACAGTCGTGCCACACTGCTCAGGCTTGCCCACTTAAAGAGGGGAATGTGTCGTATCATTGTACTCCGGCAACCCTCGTCAGGCGGCAACAGGTTGGCGAGGAAGGCCGTGGAGGGTGATCTTGGTGTCTGGTGATGATAGTGACGACGGTGATGGTGATGAGTGACGACAGTGATGATGGTAATGATGATGAGCGATGATATCGGTAACGTTGAAACTAAGGTGTGGCTTGGTGTGTCGTCGAGGCCTCACCAGTCTCACAACCGGAGACCAGATGTATTGCCGGAACAACCATGGACATCTTCAAGAGAAAACTGGACTGTTTTCTAAGAGAAGTTTCGGACCAACCGGGCTGTGGTGGGTATGTGGGCCTGCGGGCCGCTCTAAGCAACAGCCTGGTGGACCAAACTCTGTCAAGCCTGGCCTCGGGCCGGGTTTGAGGAGTAGAAGAACTTCCAGAACCCCATCAAGCAGGTATCAAGCAGCCAACCTTTTGCTTGGTGATGACTTGAAGCACATTATCGCCTGGCATAGTGGTGCAGGCATGTATATGGTGCCTGCAGGCCTCGAGCTCCACACTGACGCACCAGAGTGCCTCCAGAGAGTGCCACGAGCGCCACGGGATGTCACTTCCGACGCCTTGTAAGCCTCCGATCTGTACCTTAAACTTGAGGCTCGTTGAATTGGGCACTGGACGAGCCTCTAGGAATGGTGCCCAACCACTTGGACTGCACGGTAGAGCGACGGTCTCGCTTCATGAAGGTCGGCGTTCAATCCTCGACTGTCCAAGTGGTTGGGTACCATTCCTTTCCCCCGTCCCATCCCAAATCCTTATCCTGACCTCCTTCCCAGTGCTATATAGTCGTACTGAGTTGCGCTTTCTCCTTGATAACTCCGTCTCTGTCGTCGAGGACCGGCCTGAGGGCAGCAATATCCCAGGAACATCAACTAAATTTCGGAGACTTGAGGCAAAGTGAAATTCACACCAGTTACTCCATCTATCATCATTCTATTATGCAGGAAGAACCGCACGTCTATGGGTCATCCAATAATGTTAGCAGACTTCTAGATGTTACCACTGCTAGGCTTAGGCTCGGATACAAGTACCTCTGGCAGTTTGTAACATCTGCTGATGTAGATTTGACTAAATGTAAACTCTGTCAGCAGAACTATTCGCATATTTTGCGTCATTATATAATGGAATGTGAAAAAATCGCGGAATTCAGAGATAACACCATCAATAGTGTCCAAGAAATGTGTAAGTACTTCATTCATAATGATGTGCTGCCCGAAATCTTAGCGAAGTATCCAAAATTTGCTTACTGTAGGTAATGCATGCACATGACTGTAAAGCTGCCGCCCAGTTGGGTGGGTGTGGAGCACATGACTGTAAAGCTGCCGCCCAGTTGGGTAGGTGTGGAGCACATGACTGTAAAGCTGCCGCCCAGTTGGGTGGGTGTGGAGCACATGACTGTAAAGCTGCCGCCCAGTTGGGTGGGTGTGGAGCACATGACTGTGAAGCTGCCGCCCAGTTGGGTGGGTGTGGAGCACATGACTGTGAAGCTGCCGCCCAGTTGGGTGGGTGTGGAGCACATGACTGTAAAGCTGCCTCCCAGTTGGGTGGGTGTGGAGCACATGACTGTAAAGATGCCGCCCAGTTGGGTGGGTGTGGAGCACATGACTGTAAAACTGCCGCCCAGTTGGATGGGTGTGGAGCACATGACTGTAAAGCTGCCGCCCAGTTGGGTGGGTGTGGAGCACATGACTGTAAAGCTGCCGCCCAGTTGGGTGGGTGTGGAGCACATGACTGTAAAGATGCCGCCCAGTTGGGTGGGTGTGGAGCACATGACTGTAAAGCTGCCGCCCAGTTGGGTGGGTGTGGAGCACATGACTGTAAAGCTGCCGCCCAGTTGGGTGGGTGTGGAGCACATGACTGTAAAGATGCCGCCCAGTTGGGTGGGTGTGGAATACATGACTGTAAAGCTGCCGCCCAGTTGGGTGGGTGTGGAGCACATGACTGTAAAGCTGCCGCCCAGTTGGGTGGGTGTGGAGTACATGACTGTAAAGCTGCCGCCCAGTTGGGTGGGTGTGGAGCAAGACTAGTAACTGTGTGACTCACCATAGATGTAAAGTGCCGTGTATAGTGACTGTTGTGAGCCTCTTGTTGAATCACTTGT